>NC_135490.1:31885047-32188676 GCF_052094955.1 Ictidomys tridecemlineatus
AAGAAAAAGAGAAATCAAGGTACAGTTCAACAGCAAACTACAAATATTACCAACTACTTTGAACAGTCCAGCTCAATTCAATAGCACAGAAACATGGAACCCCACTTGAAGGAACCCTTTGTTGGCAATTTGGGTGGTTTTGTGGGTGAGGCTATAATTTGGCTAAATAGGTGGCATGGAGGAGCGGTCAAAACCTTTCCAAGCAAAGGCTCTGAAATACTGGTCATTCCAACCCAGAGATCTTTGCCACTCTCTTTGTAGCTGGACAGAAAGCAAAAGTCCAAATGTGAGAGGTACAGGAATTGTAATGTTAAGCAGGAAAAATCAAGAGTTGTTGACAACTTCAATTAAACTGAGTCGACCTGGGAGAATTAGAGGCAGCTACAAGACTCCAAGTTGGAAGCACATTAAAGAGCTGTGTGGTGTGTCTAAGCATAGCAAACGGTGAAGAAAGGGAGACAGACTCTTCTCGGGAGAGGGACGCTGCATGGAAGAAAATATCTAAATGGAAGTTACAGCCTTAAGGATGGCAAACCAAAGAGAAGACCTGGGGCCAGCTGGAAATCTTTTTATTTCAAGTTGATTATAGAATCATTCAAAATACAAAGCAAATTTAGGAAAGTAGGATTGGGGTAGGGGAACAACACTGAGGGTTGAAGTCAAAGCCCTCAGGGACATTTAGATTAAAAGGAAAGACAAAATGAGAAAGAATAAAGACAAAAGTGGATCATTTAAAATTCGGATTAGCCCTGGGCAACTAACTCTCCCTCTTCCAGACCCCAGATCTAGCTCAACAGAGCCTCCTCTACTTGCCCTTTCCACTGTTAGTTCAGCAAATTCAAGAAAAAGAGTTGCTAAGCAAAGAAACACAATTTGCCTTGCTCCTTCTAACATATTCTTGCTACTGGCAGTTTTGGGAGCTACCCCCATCAAATTAGCCACTTGAATTGCCTTAAATATTAGGGTAGTGCTGATTAAATTCATTTGCTAGAGAGGAAAATGCATTTTAAGGAAGGGGGTATGAGAGGCAGAACAGCTTTCTCCACAATTCAAGACATTTCAGTCCTTAAAACATGAAAATTGTGTCCTCGGAAGGAAAAGTCTTCGTAAAAAATGATAAAATGTGCAAAGCTTTTGAAGAAGTTTCGGTTGTAAGAAGCTCCCTCTTTACTCCTGCTCTTTAAACGAAACAAAAATACTTGAGAAAAAGTAATATTAAGTTTTTGTAAGAAAAGGAATTAATTTGTGAATGGTGAAAATGCTTGAGAGGAAACTTTTCCATTGTGGAAAATTTAACCAACCATTGAAGCCAATTTTAAGCTGGCTTCTGTAGTGAAATTTAAGCTTGAGCTGGTTTTTGTTTTTGTTTTTTTGGTATTAATGTGAAAATTCAGATATAGTAGCTTAAACCAACACTCATAGCTCTCATTAACAGAAAGTGCCTCACCTCTTGGGGTTACAGAATATTTACAACAACCTTACAAATAACTAATTTATTGTTGAAAGCAAGATCCTAGATAGGCAAGCTGGTTGTTTTTCCACCACCCTCCACACTGAGAAGGATAGAGCATAGTCAGTTTTTAGATGAATATTATGCTGATATCATGCCAACCTTTTATCTTTACAGAGAGGCCAGTGAGAATGGAACTCTGAGCACAGTTTGTAACGAGCAGGACCGATGTGCACACAGAAGGAATGAAGTATGGATGTGAAAGAACGTAGGCCTTATTGCTCCCTCACCAAGAGCAGACGGGAAAAAGAACGGCGATATACAAATTCCTCTGCAGACAATGAGGAGTGTAGGGTCCCTACGCAGAAGTCTTATAGTTCCAGTGAAACCTTGAAAGCTTTTGATCATGATTCTTCACGGCTGCTTTACGGAAACAGAGTAAAGGATTTGGTTCACAGAGAAGCAGACGAGTATTCTAGACAAGGTAGGTAATGGTTCTAGCAGGATGAGGCATGTTACTAACTTGTAGGTGCCATGTTTTTCCCAGAAGGGGACATGATTATTTTTACAGTTTTCGTGTCTGACTAGTTCTTATCCTGAGATGCTAGATGATCACACCATATTCCAGATTAGAGGTAGAAAGGCACCTGTGGGTACATTGGCTCCAATGCACAGGGTATTCCACAGTTCCACAGTCACATGTAAAGTTTATGGTTCTAAGCATGGCCAAATTTTGTGTGCATATGCCTGAAACTCAAGTCTGTAGGGCTCCTTTTTATTTGAATGAAGGTGTTCACGATTATAGCTTTTATAGTTAGAACTAGTACAAGCAAACCAGGAGCTGTGGAAGAGGAAAGTTACCTGTCCCTCACAAGAAAATAAGAACTATGACCCTCAATAATCTCATGTTCCATCCAGCCCAGCTATTTGCAAGGCTGCACATTATCAAGAGCCTGCCATCAAAGGGATCCATCTTCCTTCTCTTAGGTAACCCTGTACATTAAGATTACACCTGAAAACATTCTAGTTTCCTGTAAAATAGTCTGCTGTGGCTTGATCATTTGCATACATATCTTGAACATTTTACATTCCCTTTTTTCTGTATCCATATCCTACCACTGGGATAATGACATCTGCATCTTGACTTCACAATACTAAATTAACCAATTTTTGTGCTTAAGACAGTAGCTTATTTTTTTAATATTTATTTTTTAGTTATAGGTGGACACAATATCTTTATTTTATTTTTACGTGGTGCTGAGGATTGAACCCAGTGCCTTATGCATGGTAGGCAAGAGCTTTACCTTCGAGCCACAACCCCAGCCCAAGACAGTAGTTTATTTTAAGGGAGGCATTCATAGTTATACAGTTCATTTAATACAGTCTTGAGATGTGGGCAAAATTACTACTAATAAAAACAAAATCCTTTTACATTCAAATCATGCATTACAATTCACACAGAACTTACTGTTTCTTAGTTAATCTAATCAGGAAATTAGTGGGGAAGAAATAAATCAAACCTAAATAGTAAATAATATATTCATTCTTTTCCAATCACTTCACAGACAGTGTGACTAAGAATTTGATATTGGGCAGGAACAAATTTAAGAAAAAATTATAGTGCAACAGTTTGTTCAAAACTTTCCCATGTTTCTTTTCTGCATTGTGGAAAGAGCCTTCCCTAGCTAGATGCAATAGTATTCACTCAGCCACATCAGTTTACACCAAAGAAAATTCATTTGATTCCCTTAAGAGAGATTTTTCCCCCCTTTAATCATGTCTTGCTGATTGCTGGTATTAAATTTTATGAAAAAGGACAAGATAGCTAAAGATTTTAAATTCATTTTTAGAGGAGACATAGAACACATATTTGACATATGTACTCATCTTAAGTCAAGAGACTCAGTTCATTGTACCAATTCTAAACCTGATTTTTTCTATCTTTCACACTGTCTACCCAGCTGAAATAGAGCATAAGTGTACATCATTCACCAATTAAAAAAAAAATAGGTAGTGTAGACAGGGATAAGATCTGAACCAAGCATGAAGACTTGCATTTTGTAATAAAAGTAACTCTTTAGTGCCCTGGGATTTTTGTTATTGTTGTTGTTGTTTTGGTTAGGAGGCTACATTGTGGAATACTATTAGGAGAAAAAAAGTAACACATGGGGTGCTATGCGTTGAGGAGACTCATCTCCACCCCAAGCAAGCATTTAGTTTTGGCAGAGTGGAAGAGGCTTAAACAGGTTAAAAATAGTGCACTGAAATTTTCACCTCCTAGGCAGCATTAATCCAGTGCAGACTGTTGTTGACGACATTGGCGATACCATCTGTGGAAACCCTGGAACTGACATTCTTGGGGACCAAATAGTAATATTACTCAGCTCCTTGCAAGCCGAGGACTAGTGAAGGAAAAGGGGCACAGCAAGGAGAAAGCAAAAAGGGGCACAGCAAGGAGAAAGCGAGCAAGGCAGCAGATGGAGGCCTGGTGTCAGGAGCCCAGTAGAGAAGTGGGAAGTTTAAGAGCAGAAGTGAAAGGAAAAGCAGAAGTACAGTGTTGGAAGGTGCCATGATTCACTGACAGGCTCCTCAATGAGAAATGTATGAAAACACAAGTGGAACATAATGCTAATTCTGGCTAAGGTGAACTGATGCCTGACTGTGTGCCAAGGCACTGAGTGGGTTGTGTGTGCAGTCACCTGATGACTAGGTCCTCCTGGTAGCCTCCTTCCACAGAGTGAGACCCAGGAGGCTTGGAGATCCCCTGGTTAGTGAGCACTTGACCCCAGGCCAGACTACTTCTAGTGCTTAGGATTCAAAGCTCTGTGCAGAAAATAGGCAATTCAGTGTGCTAATAGCCCCTTGGAGTTATTTTTCTTCGACTCCGTATTAAAGTGGTGGTAGTGTGGATGGTGAGAAGTGGGCAAATGTGAGACATATATAGGAAATAAAAATAATCTGAGTATGTACTGAGGTGGGTAAGGATGAAGGTGGAGGAAGCATTGCAAATTCTTTTCCTTCCCTGTGGTTTGCTATGGGGTGTGTTTGTAGCAAGGGCCGTAGGTATAGGAGAGAAATGAATAGGGAGAGTCTGCTATCAGATTATGTTTTTTTTTTTTTTTTTTTAAGCAAGCATAATGAAAAATCCTCCCAGGCTTTCATTTTCTTTGAACCTGACAAATGTCAATTTTTCCTCACTGACTATTATGCTGTGGGATTAATTATTTAATTGACAAAATGTGCTTCCTGCGACAGCTCCTGACATCATACACATAATAAAAATGAAAGATGGAAAATATTAATAGTAGCCAAAGATCTCTGAAACAATTCCAAAGAATCATGCTCATTTAGCTTGCCCATGGAGTTTTAAAAGAACTCGTCAGTCCTGCGTCCCCTTACTCCTTAAATGACATAAGAAAGTGCCACTTCAGCTGGAGGGAGCAGAGACCCTGTTAATGCAATTACATGGAGAATTCAAATCTAGAAATGTGGTGTTTTTATTTTTATCCACCAAATTTATAGCCTATCATCAAACTTGATTTTAATCATTTTTTATGGCTTTACTGACTGGCAGGTGACTACTGTTAATTACGTGTTATATTTAGATACTCTAAGGCTGGGGATGATTTCATTTTCACAGTATGTGTAATTTGACTGGATCTCACATAGATCTCCTCTCTCTCTCTATTTCAATCTCTTTGTGTGGTTTATGGGTGATGGAAATAGTTGCTCTCTCAGCAGCTGTGGAGCTCTCCGTAGGTGTGATGGGGTTAGGGTAACAATGGCGTGTTTTGCATTCTTGGATACTATTTTCTTTGATTCATCTTTGAAGAGAATTTATCCCGTCAGGTCTGAGACACATTTCTTACGAAACAGCTGCATAAGATCATACCACAGTTTTGGAAAAGTGATAAAAGAAAAAAAAAATTTTTTTTTTCTGCTTCATCTCTCTTGTGCTCTGCATGTGCTGGTAGTCTTCTTGACCAAACAAGAATGCTGTCAACTCCAACAAGGAATATTGGTCATAAGGGCAAAATTTAAAAAGAGACAGTGTTTGGAAAAAAAAGAATATTTTTGTTTCACTAAACCACAAGTCTAAGAAAACCAACTTTGAGACAATCCTAACTCAAACTGTTTAAAAGTCAGTAATCCATGTTGGGGCAGTGAATTTCAGGATTTTAAAATGAAAAGATGATCAATGAAAAGATCATTTATTCTTAATTTCTAAATTGGCAATGGGGAGAAAGGTTGTTGGTTTTTATACTTTAAGAGCTACATCCTGTCTATGTTTACACATAACTGAAATCAAAATAGAAAAAAAAAACATTTTTAAAGAAGGGAAGGGAAGAAAGAGGAAGGCAGATTAACAAAGACAGGCACTCCGTGATTGCTAGGTGTGACTCACCTCTGGTGTTCCCTAACAGGGTGGTTCCAATTCCAGAAGCTCCTCTTTTTGCGACTTGTCATTTCTTCATTTTTATCATAAGCAGTAGTATCCAGTAGCCTCCAGCTTCCACAAACATGGCTCATATTCTGACATTATGACATTGCATAAGTATGGTTTAGGAGAGTTCTGTTAGGGACGCAAAAGAAAGTAGGTCCTGTAAGTCCTGATTCTTCTGCTGCATCCTGAGCCCCAGTCCTTTATTTATTTATGTTTTGTGTGATTCTGGGGAGTGAACCAGGAGCCTCACACATGGTATGCAAATACTCTAGCACTGAGTTACATCTCCAGTTCTAGCCCATCTTTTACACAATATTGCAGATTCTAGACGTGCCTCTTCCCAAGAAAGAATATTAGAACAACTTGGGCTCTCTTGTAAATATTTATCCAGGGTTCTGGCTTGATGGTGGCTTGATTGATGCCTCATTCACCCATCTCCCAACGAACCCCTTATCTCCTCTGAGCTGAACTGTTATCAAGGTTGCAAATGGGAGCTGAAAATCTATTAGGGTCCTAAAGGAACACTCTGATACTAGTGTTTTCACTTAGGGCCTGGTGAGAGATCAGAATAGGATAAAGATGGAAAAGAACACTGCCACTTCATGGTTCCAGAGAGAGAGAGAGAGAGAGACTGGCCTGCATCTCCCTTGGATCTTGCCTGAGAGGAGCAGCTGGCTTCCTTGCCCCTCAGGAGCTGGGGGAACCTAAAAGATGCAGTTCTCCACTCTTGATATTATGAGAGTGCCAGCTATGGAAATCAAGGAGTAGAAAGGCTTGTCCTTAGAGTCTAACAGAACTTCCCACTATTTCTTAAGGCACCTCAGGAAAGTAATGTGCTTAATGGCAACCAGCAAGCAAGAAATGGAATAGGATGCAAGCAGACAGAGCCATAAGCATATAATGAAAATGATCAGTGAAGATGACAGATGACAATGTGAACTAAAATTAAAAATTATAATATGAGCATTCACAGAAAACCAAGAACAACAATAATTTAAAAACCACCACCAACACAACCAACACTGGCAATCAAATAATAGAGGGAGAGAAAAGCCATAATTTTAAAATTTAAAAATAAAATAGAATGGAAGGTGTAGCTCAGTGGTAGAGCATTTGCTTAGAATGCATAAGACCCTAGGTTCCATCTCCAGCACCAAAATGAATACATAAATAAGTTGAAGAAGAGAGGGGTCATTGTTGAAATCCAAATGAATGGTTTTAAGGACAAAGTAGAAGTATCTAAACCAGAAAGCAAAATTAAGATAAACATACATGCATAACTGTGTGTGTGCGCGCACACACACACACACACACAAACACACATATCCCTAAGTACACACCAGAAAAATTCTTTGGGGATAAAGACATTTCCCTTACAAAATTCTAAGGTAAAAAAAATCAAGTAACTTTTTTTTCTTTTTATAAAGAAAAATAAATAAGACTAATAATGATTTTCTTGTCTGAAACAATGAAAGCTAGAAGATAGTGGCATAATGCCTTAGGGTGGTATATGCAGAGAAGATATTACAGAGAAGGAAAGATATCTTTTCTTAGAGATCACTAGGCTCATCACTAAGGCCCTATAACAAAAGGAAGATTAATAAGAGAAGAGCATACAAAGGTATTTAATTTACACCTTATGTGCCATGGAAACTTTCCTAAGGAAATGAAGATCCAAAGAAACAGGTAAATGTGTGTATTTTAATGCTTAGGTCTGATAAAGAGGTGAATAGTTATGGAGAAGTATAGACAGATGGAGTATGTTGTGATGGTAGTATAGCAACAGAAGAATCCTCTCTTTCCACCTACTAAAGTTACAATAATTTTAGTCTCTAAAGCAAACTGACAATAGACATCAATGGAAAATGTGCACAGATTTGGGAGCGAAAGGGGAGATTGATTTAACATGACCTGTTTGATCAGCTTCTTCTCTGCATTCTTGTGTTTTCAGAGAGAAGGATGTTCCTTTCCTCTGGACACAGGAAAGCTACCTTTCCAATTGTAACCAAACACAATGGGTTCACCTCTTGATGAGTATAATACCCATAAGTACAACCAAGAGATAAAAAGTGAAGAAAGATTTATTACTTAGAGAAAATGAGAAGGACTCTGAAGATAATTTTCAAAGGATTATCTCTTTAAACAAAGAAAGAAGGGGCTTTTATTGGGGAATTTTATACATAATTATATAGAAAAGACTTGTCATTGTAAGTAGAGGCCTATGCCTTCCTGAGTGTGCTCAGTTTGAGCTCAACATCATGTGTTCAAAAAATGCAAGACAGAAATACCCATGGGTGGAGAATCTAGTATGATAATGAGAAAGGGTAAGTCACTGTGACTCAGAGAGTCGGGATGGTTCCTTGTAAGTTTCCCTGGAGGGCCTTATTTGGAAAACAAAAATAAAAAACAAAACAACTTTGAAGGAGTCTTCATAGTCATTTACAGGGGCAGCAACTCTCCTCTCTCCACCCACACATAGAGGGTTGCCCCTACCTGGTGATCCACACAATGAGGGCCTTGTGACCAGCTGTAGGGGAGAAAGTCAGAGAGTGGCCCTCCTAGGATTTCTGACCTGTGTTCAAGGGAAAGAGATACAGGATGGGGGAGAATGGCCTTTTGTCTTTGCTGTTTTCTCAAATGCCAAGGTGCCATATTTTGTGGTAGCATGTCCTGAACCCCATCATGCCATTCATCTCTCAGAATGAATGAAAGATAATTTGGGAGTACAAAAGATCCAGAGACTGTATCTACAATGGATAGGGTACATTCAGGGAGGAATACCAAGTTAGGCAGAATCACAGCCTGTGAAGAGGAGAGGTGATGAGCAATCAGCTTTATGGAATATATCGTTAAACCTCAAATGGTGGTTACAGAACAGCTGGAGGGAAGCTTTAACAAATGCTGAACTAAAAGTACTTATCAATCTCAGCTACTCTGTAGGTGGGGAAAAGTGGTAGGGAAAGTTAAAGTCTTGCGAAATCCCATCTCATCTGAAGATGGAGAGAGAAGGAAATAGAGCTTTATTGGAGGTAAATAATTGCTCTTACATTCATATAATAATGAAAAACATGTATTTGAATTTGAATGTCAGAAAGGGAAGGCAATCATTAATAGAATGAAACAAAGCACAATAGACCTACCTAATTAGCAGGGTAAAGGCAATGGATATCAACGTGACCAAATTAGCAAGAACAGCTCCAAGGAAAAGGAAGAAACAAAGAAAATCATGAAGAATCGTAAAACAAGAAGGAAGGAATAAAACCTGCCACATATTACATGAAACATAAATACACAAATCTTGACATCAACTATTCAATTGGTTCCTAAAAGTTACTGGCATTTATAAGGAACACACTTAAAATAATTAAAAGAAATGGTTGAGAATGAAGAGACACCAGGTAAATACCAACAGAGAGCAGGAGCACCAGCATTAATATCAGAAAGGTGGAATTTATTTTAAAAACTCTAAACAAGGAATTGCAACAATTCTGGAAAGCAGTATGGAGATTCCTCAGAAAACTTGGAATGGAACCACAGTTTGACCCAGTTATCCCACTCCTCAGCATATACCCAAGGACTTAAAATTAGCATACTATAGAGAGTGGCTACATCAATGTTCATAACGGCTCAATTCACAATAGCTAAGCGATGAAACCAACCTAGGTGCCCTTCAGTAGATGAATGGATAAAAAAAATGTGGTACATATACACAACAGAATATTACTCAGCCATAAAAAAGAAAGAAATTATGGCATTTGCTGGTAAATGGACGGAACTGGAGGCTATCATACTAAGTGAAATAAACCAGTGCCAAAAATCCAAAGGCCAAATGTTCTCCCTGATACTTGGATGCTGACTTACAACGTGGGGTAGGGGATTCACTGAATTGAACTGGGGGAATGGAAGGAAGGGAAGGGGGATGGAAATGGGGAAAACAATAGAATGAATCAGACATAGCTTTCCTATGTCATATGTGAATACACGACCAGTGTGACTTCACATCAGGTACAACCACAAGAATGGGAAGTTAGACTCCATGTATGTAGGATATGTCATTCTATTGTCATGTATAACTAAAAAGAACAAGTTTTTTTTTTAAAAAAAAAAACTTTACACAAGATAAAAAGACCAATGAGCAAACAATAAAAGACACAGTACAGAGGACAAGGTCTCTTAAATTACGTACATTAAACAATGTAGTAGCTAAAGTTCTAAGCCAAAACTATTGGGAAAAAGAGATTGCTGAAACACATTATAATGGGATGCGTTGATTCACCTCTTTCAGAATCAGGCAGATATAAAAGAAAAAAATTAAGAAAGCAGTTATGTAATATTAATTAATTTTTTTAGCTATTATATATGTGTGTGTCAGATATCTATCATGTCAGGTAGAAATTATAGTTTTTCACATTTGTATGGAATACTTTCATAAACTGATTCTGTACTTGGCGATAAAACAGAAACATAAGCATTTAGAAAAGAAGAAACTTTATAAGCCAAAACATTTCATCATAAATTTAGTAAAATTAGAAACAAATAACAAAAATAAAAACCAATGAAAACAACATTGCCCTAAGGATTTTGACATCATTGATCATGATAAGAAGCAACAGAAAACAAAAAAATTCTGCTTCCAAAATTTATGGGTGATAGTAAAAGCCCTATGGATAGGAAAACATATTGCTAAGAAATATATTTAAAGAATAAATATAAACAATAAATGTATATAAATGTATTCATGTTAAGAAATATGTAAATGTGGGGAAAATAAACCAAATGAAATAGGAAAAGTTAGATAATCAAAGCTGGAATTTAAAACAAACTAAAAGCTGATTCTTTAAAAAGATTCATAGAGAGCCCCAATGAACAAAAAGAAGGAGAGATACAGAAAATATTTTAACAACTAAATGGGACTATGCTAAGCAGTGCATTTGAAAAATCTAGAATAATTTATCATTTCTCAGAAAATATGATTTCACCCAAATGATTTTAGAACATGGAGAAAACTTGTTCAAAACCAAGTATCTCAGAAGAGAATAGGAAGGTGATTAAAACAGGTGCCATTTAAAAGTGCCAGATAGGTTCCTAGGTGAAATTTTTGTAACCTTCAAAGTACAACTAAGTTCAACATCAAGAAGCTACTTGACACCCCGAAAGATGGAATGCATCAAAATTCATATTAAATTGCTGTAGTCTGGGCAGGGCTGTAGCTCAGTGGTAGAGCACTTTCCTAGCATGTTTGATCTCTTAGCACCACTTAAAAATAAATAAATAAAATAAAGGCATGTGTCCATCTACAACTAAAAAAAATAAAAATAAAAAATTGCTACAGCCTAGTAACAAAATTGACTTTAGTACAAAAGAGAAGCTATGTAAACCAAAATTGCTTCTCATTATGTGTGCAAAAGTTCTAAATAGCTATATTTATATTTCCAGCAATATATAAAATGTATAACATGCTAAACAGAATTAATAACCAAGTGGTTACTAAGCCTTGCTGTCAATGCAGGCTTTTTTCAATATAAGAAATGTGTTAACACAATTATATTAATTAATCAAAGTAGAAAAACATGATCTTATCAATAGATGATAAAAAAAATTTTAGATAAAATTTAACATTCTTTATTAAACTAAGTCAAGAAGAAAAAACAAATATGATAATCATGTGTAAGATGATTATTTTAAAAAGTTAAATAGCATTCAAAATGGTGGGATACTAGGACTTTTCAAATAAAATCAAGATCATATGGAAGTTTCAACAATAGTGTCACAATTACTATTCAACATTACTCCAGATGTTTTAGTAAATGCCATAAGAGAAGAAGTTCCAACAATTGATGTATATTTTGGGAAAAGTTAAAATTAGCACTTTTGTTAAATGTATGACTATATACATAGAAAATCCATGTGTCTCTAGAAATAAAACAATTGAATTTGATATGAATTTTGTACTTGAATGAATACTAGATAAATGTATTGATGACATAGGTAATATAGTTAATTTTGTTCTCATGGTTTCAGTCCATGGTCAGCTGACTGTTTCTCTGGGCCCAAGGGAAGGCAGATCATCATGGTAGAAGGTTGTGTCCTAGGAAATCTGATTAGCTAATGGCAGCCAGAAACAGAAACAGGCTGGGGAAGGAGCCAGGGACAGCTATAGTCCAAGGCTACACACCTGCAGTGACCCGCCTCTTCTAGCCACATCTACCTGCCTACAATACCACCCATCCGTTCTTTCAACTCTGATTAGGGGTCTGACCTCATCAGTGGATTAAGCCAGCAAATGGATTAGCCTAAATGCCCACCTCTGAACTTTCCTATATTGGGGACCACACTTCCAACACGTGCTTTTCGGGGGACAGTCAAGATCTAAACCATAACATATGCAATTACAGTAGTTACTAAGCAATTACCGACTTAATGTGGAAGTCAGAAAAAAAAAAATGACCTATATCACAAAGGCAGCAAACACTATAAAATTCTTTGAAATAAATTTTATAAGCATAATAGGGGACCCAAAATGAAGAGATCTGTAAACTATTATTGAAAGACATAAAACAATATCTGAATGAATGGAAAGATAGGCAATGTTTTTGGATTGAAAGGCTAAAAGCATAAGAATGTCCATTCTCATTAAACAAATGTGTAGAAGTCAAAACTATCAAATAAAATCCCAATGGGTTAGGGTTATTTTTAATTTTAGTAAGTGATCTTATAATTCATGTGAAAGAATAAATGTCTAAAAATAGCGAAAAACATGTTGAAAAGGCAAATAGAATAAAATGGGCTTATTGTATAATTTCTAAAATACTACGAAGCTTCTATTATCACATGTATATTTTATTGGTACAAATAATAAATAGATTCATGGAATAAACTAAAATTTCCTAGTATGTACAGAAATGTAACATAAAACAAAAAAAATTTTTTTATTCAGTATGATTTGATAAATGGTGCTGGCACAACTGGTTATCCATCTGGAAGAATATAAAATTGGACCCATATCTCTCAGCATATTCAAAAATAAATTAAGATGGATTAAAGACAAATGTAAAAAAAATAAAGCAATAAAAATTTTAGAAGTTAATTTGGGAGATTGACTAATACAGGAATGACATGATCTATGAATAGCAGAAAACTCCCCAAACAGTGGCTTAAACACCTAAGAGAATTATTATTATTATTATTATTTTTTTGCAAATAAATCCAAAGATAGACTGTCCAGGGATCAAAGATGCCATCAAGGACCCAAATTCCTTCTATCTTCTTTTGCTTTGCCACCCTTAGCATGTGGCTTTTGTCCTGTGAATCCCCAGGTGGTCGCTGTACTTTCATATTCCTGTTGAAATAACAATGAGCGCAGAGGTGAGGAGGCTCTTCTCTGCATTGGACTGCTTCTTTCACTCCCCTGAGACTTCCTCCTACAACTCTTTTTTCAGGACTGTTATGCACGGCCATTCTTAGCTGCTGGAAAGGAAATGTGTACTATTTTTGCTTGCCAGTTTATATAACAGGAGATGGCAAGGGGAAAGGGGATGTGGATCTCCACAATATGGACCAGGGACTATAAGTACACCCCAAGAGCAGGGGAGACTATTTTAATGGAAACAGAAATAGGCTTCTGTAATTATTTTTGCAGACTTTTCATATGTAAATGAAAATACCCAGAAACAAAATCATTACACGGGGAAATATATTTCTAATCCATAGAACATATGTAAAGTTTATATCTGCAATAAGATGAGTAACTTGTACATAGTGAAAATAAATAATCCCGTGGGAAAATGGTAGGAACAGACAATTCACAAAAGTGAAATTCAAATGGTCAATAAACTTGAAACAGTGAATTAGTTTACCTCTTAGTCAGGAAAAGGCAATAGCTAATCCCTAATTTAACATCCCTACACACAGCCCCTAACCTTCATTGACCATTCATGTAACCAAGGTAATCATCAAGGATTTGCTTAGGAGTTGTCTCCCAGCATGGTAAACAGAAAATTCAATGAAGAGTCTCCTGTGTTAGGTCTCCTTGTTTGGAATTAGGATTGTGTGTTTCCAAAGAGACAGTCTCCTCTGTGGAAGCCATGCTCCCGAGTGCTGTTGACTCAGTCCCTTAGGGACATAGACCCTGGTAGACCTGCAAGTTCCAGCCTGACATCCTTCATGTTGTTTTCATGGGAAACGTATACTGATCCTTACCAACATCTAGACACAACATAAGTGAGGACTTTCTGTGCAATTGTGAAATTTAGATTTAGGAAAAAACTAAACTATAAAAAGAAAGAATTCATGAACAGCTTTACTCAGACCTTTACTTAAAACCTCTTACAAACACGTGAAATACATTTTTAAAAATTATCAGTTGAATTACCACCATCAACAACAAAACTTGAAAGAAAACTAAAAACAGCAGTCAGGCATGGTGGTGCATGTCTGTAATCCCAGCTACATGTGAAGCTGAGGCAGGAGGATTGCAAAATTGAAGCCAGCCTGAGCAATTCAGTGAGATGCAGTCTCAAAATAAATTTTCAAAAGGGCTGGAGATGCTGCTCAGGGTAGAGCCCTTGCTTAGCATGGGTGAGGCCCTGGGTTCAATCCCCACCACCGTAAAAAGAAGAAAACAAAAACGAAAAACAGTAAAATATTGACAGAAATTGTATTTGGGGAGGGGTTCCTTCTGTGAAGGAAAGACTTCCAGTTTTAAATCAAAGGTTGAAATCAGAAAATAATCCCTGCTTTGGAACCAAGCAGGTCGGTTATACACTTTGGAGCTGGGAGAAGAAAAGCACCTTTTCCAGACTAGAACTTGTTAAGGTCCCTGCTGTCTGATGGTTAGTTTTTAATTCAGGACGAACTCCAGACATGGTGTTCAAGGGAGGAGCTAGACCAGAGGATGGCATCCTGCGTCTGAGTTAGCTTAGGGATGAAATATCAACCGTGCTAAAGGAAATGTGAACTCTTGTGACACTTTTATCCAAGGCCTTTTTTCTTCCATTTCCTTGGACTTTTGATGCTATTGTTCTCAGCTCTGTCATTGTGTTGCCTTCTTCCTGCATCTGTATAGACTTAGGGGATTGGGAGATCTTTACAATCCTCTAAGTCCATTTTATAGGTGAGGAAAACTGAGACCTACACTTGCTAAAATGCTCACATAGTCAATAGCTGGTGAGTTATAAGGCCAGGAATAAGCAGAATCTCATCAAATCTTTTTTTAAATTCTACTCCTTTATCTTGCTAATTTTTATTAGAAAACCACAATAAAATGCTAAATATGTTTTGGGATATCTTCACACACTTGGTTAGGCAAAAATATCTTTATGAAAAGATATGAAAAGGCTAAATGGAAAAGAAGAGCTTGGATAGATTAAACTTCATCAAAATTAAACCGTTCTGCTTTTTAGAGATGTCTTTAAGAAAATGAATAGGCAACTAGAGTGAGAAAAATTTGTGTGTGTGTGTGTGTGTGTGTGTGTGGGTGTGTGTGTGTGTGTGACAGAGGACTTGAGTATAGGTTATATAAAGAGCTCCTAAAAATCAATAACAAATGATAACTCAATTTCAAAATGGGCAGAAAACTTCTAAGAGGAATGTTGCATTAAAAATATACAAATGTTTAATAAGCACATGAAAACAATCTTTGCCATCATTAACTGTCAAGGAAATTAAAGCCAAAATCACAATGAGATTACTATTCACCCACTAGAATGGTTGAAATTAAAAAGATTCACAGCATCAAATATTGATGAGGACATGGAACAACCAGAACTCTCACTCATTGCTGATGGGAGTGTAAAATGTAAAATGGCACAACTGCATTGGAAACTGGAAATTTCATATATAAAGTCAAAATAACGTCTCCTCTTGGACCCAGAGATTCATCTTCTAAATATTTACTCAAAGCACATGAAAACTTGTGTTGATAGCAGCTTTATTCATCATAGGCCCAAGTGAATGGATGTAATAAATTGCAGTAGTAATACATGCCTGTAATCCCAGCAGCTGGGGAGGCTGAGGCAAGAGGACCACAAGCTCAAAACCAGCCTCAGCAACTTAGTGAAACCCTGTCTAAAAATAAAAAATAAAAAGGGCTGGGGAAGCTAGATGTGGTGGCACACAATCCCAGCTTCTCAGGAGGCTGAAGCAGGAGGATTACAAGTTCAAAGCCAGCCTCCTCATGGGTGAGGTACTAAGCCACTCAGTGAGACGCTGTCTCTAAATAAAATACAAAATAGGGCTGGGGATGTGGCTGAGTGGTTGAGTGCCCTTGAGTTTAATCCCCTGTACCAAAAAGGGGAGGAGCAGTTAGGGATGTGGCTCAGTGGTTAAGTGCTCCTGGGTTCCATCCCTGGTACCAAAAAATAAAAATAAATAAATGCAGTGCATTCATACAATAGAATACAACTTAGAAATACAAAAGAATGAACTGCTGACGTGTGCAACAGCATGGAAGAATCTCAGAAACATCCTGTTAATCAAAAGGATCCACAGTACATTCTATATGACTCCCTTTTTATAACATTCCATGAACAGACAAAACTAATCTACAGTACAAGAAATCAGAACCGTGGTTGCCTGTGGGAGTAAGAATTAGCTGTGCACAGGAAAACTTGGTTGGCATGATGGAGAGGTGCCATATCTGGTTTGGGCTTGTGGTAGATGCATGCATTTCTTAAAACTCATGGAAGTGTCTGCTTTAGATCTGTGCATGTAAAATTTACCTAAACCATAATATTAAAACAAAAACAGAGCTAGACACATTCAAACAACTGTAGTTGAATGTGGCAAGTTTGGGATTTGTCTTTTTACTCTCATACAGCTTCAGCCAGGGTGAGATTTCCTTTGGCGCCATGGGCAGGCACATGGCCTCTACTGAGTCATAACCACAATCTTCTCTTAGAAACCTCTGCTGCCGTTGTACTGCAGGGTTTTTCTGGATAAAGACATTTTGCCCAACAGGATAATCACAGATGTGACATATCCAGACAGTGCTGAGAGAATGAAGGGTTGGAACCAGGTCTTTCAAATATTTTCATCAGTTTCCAAATCAAAAAAGACCTGTTCCAAGCTCTTCAATATGGATTACATCAGAGGGCAGTTTTAATACTAAAATCATAAGTCATTTGTTATATATTTCAATATATGATATTGTTCCAGATAGGTCAAAAGAATTTAATTCATATTTCTTAAATGTTGAACATGCAAGTTATAATTTTAGCATGTCACTAATAGCAGTGGGCAGATGTAAAAATAGTATTAATAATTCCTTTGCTAAAATACTAATTATGGTGTCTCTGTACTGTTTTGGAAAGGAAAGGAAAGGGAATAAACTTTCTTACTCTTCTTATTTTTACTCTATTTACTTGCTTTTTTTTTTTTTTTTTGCACTGTGAAAATATATCAAACCTCCTGACATGTTGGAAATTGTGAAAGAGGAAGATTACAAGAGCCAAGAGGAAAATGCTTTTAATTTTAAACACTGAAATTTGGTTTAGTCTTGGATGCCATTATAGTGAATAATGGGAACTGATCCTAGACTTCAAAAGAAATATGACCAGATGGTCTTACCATTCAGCACTTAATGCTGCTATGAATTTCCAGTTAGACCCCAAACTTTTCATTTCCCCAGCGTTCCCCCTCACCTCCGTCATCATACAAAAACGAAAGGAATCTGAAACCTTTTTTTGTGTGTTTTCTGAAATACTGGTCCTGAGCAAACTTATTTTTTTGTGTGTGTGAAGATAGGGTTTAATAAAGAGACAAAAACCTGAAACATTAATCAGATCCACTAGGCTAATTACTCCGAACTCCAAAGTTTATTACTTTTAAATATTAACTGCTTAAAATGATTCATTTGGAGATCAAAATGATTAATCCTTCTCAGTCACTATAAATGTCAGCGGCGGGATTAAAGGATTTAGATGGTCATGTTTACTCAACCTTAAATTTCTGTACTAAAGACACAAGTTAAATAGCTCCAGTTTATCATTGTTTCATGTTAATGTTTTCCTCTTAACTCTCTCTTTTAGCTCCCCTGCCTAAGTGATTGTTAACTAATTTTGGCTGTTAAGTAGGCAAGTGCTTCTTTCAGCCTTGGCCGCCAACCCGCTTTGTAGATTACCTACCAGAAGGTGTGAGCAGATAGATGTAGCTTACAGCCCTCCTCGGGACGCAGTGGGGGTAATCCTTTCCCCCTGCCTCGGCCTTTATTGGTCTGATGTCTTGAGCCCCCAGCTTACTGCTAAACTTGTATCCGGGTCCTCACCACGTTGCCAATTTTGGATCCACATTGTGAATCACTGTGGTGCCGCTTCAGTCACAATTATTAAACACCTGCTGCTTTATGCCAAACCATACGCTTATTCATACTAGTACCTACTGCAGTTTGACTATCAGATACCAACAGATAGGTTGTAGGCATCTTATCATCTCCGGCTCTTGGTTTGTTCTAAAGGAATAATTACTAAGAGAAAGTAAGAAGCAAATTCATTTTCAGAATGCCTTTGATTAAAGAATTAATCTAAAAATGTTTCTCTAATTACAAGTGGTTGCTAAAATCACTATGTATGTGTATATATGGTTGAGTGTATAAATCCTTCATGATCCAGGCTTAAAAGATGCTCTTTCTTTAAAAGTCAGTGGAGTTAATGTAGTTTTCCCCTTTTGGGCCACCAAACCTTCCTTTCGATATCCATATGTTCCTCCTCCTCTGGGGGGCCTCACGAATCTTATCTTGAAGAAAATGCACATTCTCCAGGGCCATTCATTCTAATCCTGCTTTCTCTGCTTTCAGATATAGCTGGGGTTTTCCCTTCTCATCCTCCTCATCCAGTTCACCTTAGTGCCTGGACCCAGATTTCCATTGGCAGAGGTCCCCCTCCACAACTGCTTTCTAAAAATGATTGCTGAGGGGGCATCCTGCAATGGCTTCCATTAGACTTGTGTTTTGTGCAATGAATTGGATTATAAGTATGTTGCACGGTGGTCATTTTCAACACCCTCTGGAAATTTGAAGTTATCTGTGTAGGGACAGAAAGGTGGGCTACCTTTCCTCACCCAGCCTGTGGCACATAGGACTCTCATCTAGAGAAAGTCAACATGAGCAAAGCATAACAATGTACTAATGAAGGTTTTGTGTGAAACAGGAGCCTTCAGGAATGAGAGACCTAGGGAAAGCTGTCTGTTCTTATTAGGCTTGATGAAAAATGGACAGTCATATAGAAATGTGATTGGACAGAAAGGGTGTGATGTTCCAGTAACAGACTGGAGGGGAAATGCAGCAAGGCCAGTCCACCTTCAGAACCAGGGTTTTTCTAGGGAGAGGGTAAAAGGGAGCAGGGATAGTATGATCATTTTTGGTTTAATGACTTGCTTTGCGAGAGAGGTTCCATTGTCTGTGGTGCGGGGGATCGAACCCAGTGCTTCATGCATGCTAGGCAAGCGCTGTACCACTAAGCCACAACCCTGTCCCAGTAAATTTTTTTTTTTTTTTTTTGGTGGTGCTGGGAGTTGAACACAGGACCTTGTGCATACAAGGCAAGCAAGGTACTAACTGAGCTATATCCCTGGTCTGAGGTGCAATTTTCTGTGATCCACCTTAAGGAGGAGGACCTCTGGTTTGGGTGATGTGCATCGGTGAGGTGAGAGACAGGAGGTCAGGATAAGGCCAGAGAGAGACTTTGTTCTGAGGCTCCTTCTGAAGTCTCCAGCCTCCTTCAGTTCAGAGGATTCAGCATGCCAAAATGGTATCAGTGTATGATTTTGGAGATTAGTAACATTAATAGATAACTTTAGCAAGAAGTTGAAGGTATTTGAATTTTATTTGCAGAGTAAAAGGGGATAGGGCAAGTTCAGGTAGTTAGTGGGAAAGTATAAGAAGAGGAGTGTCTTGAAAAAATATGCACTTGGAAATAAAGTTACAGGTATTTCTCTTACTGTGTAATTGTCTTACTGTTTTGAAACTCAGCCAAATAGAAAACTCTCCTAAGATGGTAGAGTTTATTTTTATGTGGTGCTGAGGATCAAACCCAGTGTGTCACAAGTACCAAATAAGAAGCATTTACCTGATCTGTTATTTTGTGATATGCTCGTACCTATGGAGGAGTGTCACTCCATGCCTGAAAATAAATAATTTCATTCAAGCTTATAGTGACCAAGAAAAATAATTAAAGACAATGATAGATTATCTTATTTCTGTGTATTACAATTATATTGATTCATCTGTCCATTTCTTACTCCTGGATTTTGTAAAAGAAACAGATGATTAATCTTCTTTTTTTAAGTTTTTTTTTTTTAGTTGTAATTGGACACAATACCTTTGTTTGTTTATTTTTTATGTGGTGCTGAGGATCAAACCCAGTGTGTCACATGTGCAAGGCAAGAGCTATACCGCTGAGCCCCTGGTTAATCTTCTTTAAAATAATTCATAGATGATAAGGGGAAAGGGAAGGATTGAAATGGAGGGGAAAATGCTCCTATATAATCATACACAACTTCTTTTCTTTATAATGAATATATATATAATTGTCAATAGACGTTTATTTTACTTATTTATATGCAGTGCTGAGAATCAAACCCAGGGCCTCACCCATGCTAGGCAAACACTCTGCCACATCTCTATTCATGTTCAGACCACAAGCACTGAGCCACAACTCCAGACCAGAAGGGAAGATTTTTAAAAACCTAACCTTCCCCTTTCCCAAGAGAAGGTAATATATTAAATGTCTAATTACTGAATAGGTACTATTAAACAGCAAATCAAAAAAATCATGTAAAATGGGTTGTTTTGATTTTTCTTTGTTTTTTAAATTACTAAAATAATTATCAGGAAAGTAAAAATGCAAAACTATAAGACAGAAAATAGCTAATTTCCTTCACTTACAACCCCTTTTAAATGAACTATCATTAATAGTAATATATTCCTTCTCTTCTCTGTTCATGTTCAAACCACAAGCAATTACATATCTGCTAATTCTCCTCCTTTGTTTCCAGAAGTGAGATCATACCATTCAACTTAATTCTGCAACTTACATTTTATTTTAACTTAAAACATACATAATGGTCTTCCTTCCAGATCTGAAGATTGAGATTCAAACTCATTATTTATGCTAGCTCCAGAATGTTCCATAGCATGGATATGTAATTTATTCAGCCATTCCCTTTCTGGTAAACATTTGGGTTATTTACATTTTTGCAACAATGATGCAGTAAACATTTTTTGTACATGTGTATTTAGATCAAGTGATTTTGTTTGTATAGGGTAGAGTCCCAAAGGCAAACCATCTTAGCTAAAGAGTATTTACATTGTTAATAGAAAAGTACTTTATAAGGAATAAAAGCAGCATAAGAGCAAATCTAGAAAAAAAAAGATAAATAATGAATTCTCACGTAGGCCCATAAATCAATTGCTTTTATTTATTTAATTGTTATATTTAATTGTTAATACTTGGGATTGAACTGAGGGACTTTTTATCACTTTTTATCATCCCCAGCCTTTTTATTTTTTATTTTGATCCCTATTTTATTTTCACTGAGTTGTTTAGGGGCTCCCTAAATTGCTAAGGCTGGGCTTGAACTTGTGATCCTCCTGCTCAGCTTCTGGAGTTTCTGGGATTACAAGTGCCTAGCTCTAACAATAACAATTATTCCTCCCCCCGCCCACATTCAGTACCAACAATCGATTTTCTAAACACAGGTTGCAAGTTTCAGGCCCTACTTGCAGTGTGATAAAAGAAAACCAATACCTAATAAGAAGTGTGGATAAGAACATACAGAAATTAGAGCCTTGTGCACTGTTAGTGGGAATAAAGCAGTACATCTGCTGTGGAAAGCAGTCTTCCAGGCCTTCATAAGATTAAGTAGGGAACTGCCCTAGACCTAGCAATTCCTCTCCTGGGTGTATACCCAAGAGACATGAAAACGTGTACACACAAAAATTTCTACATAAATATTCCTAGAAGCAGTTCATAATAGTCAGAAAGTGGCAAAAAACTGAAATGTCCATTAGTTGATGAATGAATAAATAAAATATGGTATATCCATACAAAAGAATATTATATAACCATGCAAAACAGTGAAGAACTGATGTTATAACATGTTTGAACTTTACAAACATTATGCTAATTGAAAGCAATTGATTAAAAAAGACCACGCATTGTAAGGTCTCTTTTATCTGAAATGTTCAAAATAGGCGGAGGGAGATAGGGGAAGCAAGCTGGAAATTTTAGAAGATTTCTTTTTGGGTAAATAGAAGTATTCTAACATTATAGTTGCGAAAAAGCCATTGAATTGTACACCATATGGTATATAAGTTGTATCTCAATAAAGTATTTATTTTTTAAAAAGTAAGAGATGGTGCCAACTTTAGGGAAATTTGGACATTAGAAGGGAGAGGATACACTGCCCCCAGGGTACTGGCATCACCCTGTGCCACTCTAAGACTAGACTCTTACGTACAATTTTTATCTTTCCAATTCAAATAAGAGATAATAGATGTCTTACCCATTGGCGAAGAATACTCTGATTTGCAGCTTTGAGAATTCTTCTCTGCTCTGACTAGGTTGTAGGTGCTGTATGAGAAAAAGGCCAAATAGGATCCCTGATCCCCTTCATTTATTAAAGGGGTATCATGTACCAACCTTATTTGAAGTGTTTTCCCTTACACCATCCTTTTTCCTTTGTCATGTATGCTAACTCATTTTTTAAAATGTAAAGATTTTTTTTTAAATGATACCAACTGCCTAGGTTGTTCATTAAGTTTTTCTTTTATAGATTTTCAAATTAATGAGTGTCATAAAACAAAAATGCCTAATCTGGTGCAAGCTAACCTTGCATTTTAATCACAAGTGAATTCCACCCTCAGGTAGACTTGTTCTTGCTACAATTTGTTGTTTTGGTGCTGTTTCAAGTTGTAATTGGAAACTTTGCCATTGACCCTGCTGATCAAGGTTACAAAAAAAATTCAAAGTGCAGGAGAGAAATACTTGTTTGCCATTCTTAGCCAAAGAGAATTAATATAATGACTAGAAGGCAGAAAGAGAAGTTAAGAGAAGTGGTGCTAAAAGTAGCGCAAAGAACATCAGACTTTTTACAATCTGAAAAAATCATGGAAAATAAGAATAGAATATTTGCTACTTGAACTGAATCTGACTCTAACCAAGGCTATCAGATGGTTAGCCTGGTCCCAGAGGTACCTAAGCAGCCTCATCATGCCTTTCTTTTTCTACTTTTCTACATCTCCTTCAAGCTGTACCCAAACATTCTTAGCCCAGCTCAGCCTTCCTACCTCCTTTATCCCACCAATTATCTCTTCACCTAGTCAGGAACCTTTCTTGTCTCAACTCTGAATTTGTCAAAACTGCATAGCCTGTCATAAGTATAGCTTATCTTGCTAAGTGTTGCTAGATTGCAGGAAATTATCTGGTAGATAATTTATTCTGGCCTAATGGTTAGATATCTTCAGAGAAGGGTGTTTGCATTAAAACAAGGGATCCTAAAATTTAAAAAGCCTTACCCAAACAGGAGAGTTGACAATAATAGAATCTGAAGCATTGTGACATTTCTCAGGAAAAGGCATTTTTGAATGAAGTCAATTACTTATGTCAAAGTCAACTTTGGTGGTGATGTGGCTATTTGCAAGTGATTTGAAAATTATTCTTTCCCCACCATAAAAATTACACATTTCTCCATGATCATTAATTACATTTGTCAAGGTATTTATTTTTTAAGGAATTTTCCCCTCATTTATACAAACTATCTTGTAAGCCAAGTCCTGAAATCCCTGAAAGGTAAAAAGCCATGGGGAAGTGATTTGAACAGAGGTAGTAAGTGGCTTTAACACAGGTCCATCAGAGGCCAAGTTTAGTGTGTTCTTTCCTCTGGACACAAAAATAAACTTTTAAATTCAGTGAAGAAATCTAACAGGGATTCCTGCTGTTTGGGTAGCTTTCTAGTTTGCATTTCAGAAACAGCCCTAAAGAGTTTTGAGTTATTGTGAGCTGATGACTGCACAGGTTCAAATTGTTCTTGAGTTTAGATCACATACAATTCAGAGGGATGATGCCTTGGATATTTAGCTGCAAAATGAACTGTGTTTACATACCTGGAGAACAAATAAAGATTGCAGTTTTCTGCTTTCTTTCACCTCATGGATTTTTGCATCAAGATGGCAATAGCCTGAAAAGTCAGAAACTTGGAAAATGTTTCAAAATATTAAGTTCAAAGATAAGAAAGAGAATGCTTATCGTTTTATAACATCTGTCTTTTTGTTCTGGAATGTGGGCACCTCCCAATATAGGAGGGAAGTGCAGAGGATCATTCTTATTTATTTTTTTCACTCCCTAAAAATTATTTTGTATTCTTATTTTGAAAAACCTGCATGTTTGATGGTAATATTAAAATGTTGTAGAGTTCTCTGTACCCCCCACCCCCTGGCATTTTAAATGTGACCTGGAAATAACAGTGAGTAAACTGTTTTAAAGCAATTCCATTAACAGTCCATGATGACAATGATTTTGTTTGGATTGACTCTCATAAGTAGAATTCACTAAAAATACTGACAATCCTGTGTCTTACCTCAGTGAGTTGACCCACATTCTCACTGTGAAGTGGGCAGGCACTTTTTTCTTTCTTATTTTTTTTTGTGGATTTTTTTTTTTTTGGTTCAGATGCTTATTCACATCTCCCTGATAAGCACAGTTTGATTTGCAGCTAATTGTAGCAACTGATTTTCATTATTTATGAGTGTCATTGTCAGAATCCATTTGGAAGTCTGACCAAGACAAAGCTGATTCCAACTTCTGATTATGACCATTGCAATAAAGCAATTAACCACACTAGTTAAAATATGCTGAGGCCTGGAGGCTGCTAATATCTTTACAGCCCAATATTTGCTATATTGTACTTTATGTTTGATTTATTTCCTAGCAGATTCTACATATCATTTTATCATAAGTAATTTGTAATACACTGTTTTAAAAAGTATAGCATAGGTTTCTCATACCAGCAAATTAACTGAAGTGTTCCTAGAAGTAGGAAAATTAAAACTGTTGGTCATTCAGTAGCTGAATTTAAATCACTCTTCTTATACTACTATTCTTTGTAAATATTTTGTTTCTTATTGGTACCTAAGTCTCAGAGTCTACCATATCAGCAAGATATAATAAATGAAAGAGACCTATATATACATCTTACAAGCAAACATTTTTCACACTCTTCTCATCCATAGTATCATCAAACATATGTGAGAATTCAAGAATAAATACAGGATTGGGAAAGTCATTAATAACAGAAGTCATTTTAAGGTGTCACCTAATTTAAACACTTTTGCTTTAAGTTATTGCAGTGTCATGAGTTTTATTATGCTCAATTTATTAGTAAAGGCCCACAGAGTTCACAGCCATTTATTTTTCAGGGAACTTGATTTTATCATTAATTTTTAAATACATAATACTTTCACTTTAAGAGTTTACTTTATTTGCAAAAATTGTTTTACTCAGATCAATACAGATTTTTCCAGGTGTTTATTAAAGCAAAAAATCCCTAGAATGTCAAAATGTCCAAAGCATGCTGCAAATTTTCAAGACATTACACCCCAAATTTTAGTGCATGCATGTGTACACACACACACACACACACACACACACACACACACACACACACACACACCATCCGTGTTCATATTGATTGCTAAATTAAGGTGGGAAGATGTAATAAGATTGAGCAAACTCATGTTTTTACTTAAGGAACAAATTTATTCTTAAGGGAAACTTCTTCTTTTTCAGAGGAGTAACATCTGGGTGGGAAAATCCTGTAGTCCAGGATTGGAGCCAGGACACAGGAAATAATTCTGACAATTTCTATTACTTCATAAGTCTGCTAAACAAAATTCTGCCATTGTAAGGAATCCTTTCTCTGGGTTGAGTTTTCATGGTTTGTGGTACCTGCTCATCTCCATGGAGGTGCTTGTGGGAGAAGGGATGTCTGAGCTGGAGCTTGTAGACAGGCTGCAGTGCAGCCCCACTCTGCCCCATTATTGCACCCCCTTGACCATATACCATGCAAAGCTAATGGGAACGCTGGTGCTGGTAGCAGATAAACCTGAATGTGTGAGTGTTTATTTCAGGGAGATTTTCTTTAAAAAAAAAAAAAACTAAACTAAGACTAATCATATACTCACTAGTTGTTATCTTTTTTTCCCCCTAATTAGGACAGAATTTTACCCTAAGGCAGTTAGGAGTTTGTGAACCAGCAACTCGAAGAGGACTGGCATTTTGTGCGGAAATGGGGCTCCCTCACAGAGGTTACTCTATCAGTGCAGGGTCAGATGCTGATACTGAAAATGAAGCAGTGATGTCCCCAGAGCATGCCATGAGACTTTGGGGCAGGGGGGTCAAATCAGGCCGCAGCTCCTGCCTGTCAAGCCGGTCCAACTCAGCCCTCACCCTGACAGATACAGAGCACGAAAACAAGTCCGACAGTGAGAATGGTAAGTTTCATTTTTGCTTTATAATGTTGGCATTCAGTGCTTCTGCCTATTTTGGTTGACTATGGGTCATGTTCTCCTTCCTTTCTTCCTTCCTCCCATTCTTCTTTGTCTTCCCTTCTTCCTTTCTTTTTGTTTAATGCAGTAGAATACAAGAAATGTCCTTGAATAATGCATTCTTTTTTCCTGGAAAAAAATCAATATTGAACATTAGATTGTTAAATTATGCAAGTAGTCTATGATATGTTAGCTATAGTTTTGAAAAACATTTCAATTGTGTACAGGAAAAAAAAAATTAACTTTGACTTATCTTGGACCATGTCACCTGTTATCCTCCGTAGAGTAGCAAAGCAAGTGTTGATAAGGTTTATCCCAGAGCCAGCTTGCAATCAAAGATATCTTTGTAGATTCCTCTTGAAGATATCTTAAAGAAGTTGCAGAGTCTTAGAATGGATGAGTGAGCACACAGAATAGTTTATTAACAGGGCTCAAGTGATTGAAGAACAAATTTGATCATGCTTTAAACTTCCTAGTTGATGAGAGCAATTGAATTCTTGGTAAAGAGGAGGAGTGTGGCCTTTGATGTGCTTCGGGAACTGGATGACTATGCAATTAAATTCACACACAAAAATTGGATTTAAGGGTATCTAAATAGTAGCTTTCTACATGTAAGAAAGAAAAATGTCTTTATAAATTACTGGGACTTCTGTCCTAATGCTGGTACAGGATTACCAAAAAACAAACAAACAAAAAATCACTTAATTTATGTGTAATAATGCAGTAATAAATTTTTTTTAAAAAAAGCTTAATTTTTGTCAGTGCTACTTCTAGGAAGGATTGGAACATCAGTGCCAATGCACCAGAAAACAGCAACAAAAAAAAAAAAAAAATTTCTCCTTCAGATTTAATGCTACTTCAGTCTGTTTATTAATGCTATGCATATCCAATGTATCAAAAAAAGACAAAATTAAGGTAAAAGAATCCCTTGACATTGGAAAGAAAGGTGGTTATCTTATTAATAATATTTCATTTGTAATATTTATTGAACAACTTTGTCAGCTTGGCTTTGTAATAAGAGTGCAGATCTCTGGTTAGTTTTCGGTTTCAGCTAAATGACAGTGTGAAGTGGTACCTAGTGGGAGCACTGCTTATTAGGCATTTCCTTCCTATTCACAGGGAAAAAGTCTAATTTAAGAAGTCAAAACTATTTCTTACCTTATATAGAAGATTTTAGTGCATAAAACTAAAGTCAAGATCAATTAATGACATACACTTAATATTTTCATTTTGGAAGTGCAAGTTCTTGGTAAAAGCTAGCTTTATTTCAATCTCAAGCAAGAAACAAGGATACCTCTTTTGGACAAAATGAGTCTCAGAATCAGGCCGCCAACATTTTCCTCAACTAATCCATTCACCTCAGTAAATCCTGTGTTTATATCAATTTTCATAGTGGATTCAAGAGTCGCTAACCTTAACTACTTACAATTTGGTGTAAATATTGCTTCCCATCCATCTGCACTTCATATAACACTCCTTGAGCAATTGCAGGTACATTGTTATATTCAAATTCTGCATTTGATTTTCCTAAAATTCACAATAGAATTTATGATATTATAGAAAGGAAGAGAATGACCAAGTTTCAAACATGTATCATTTCTTTCTTTTCAGAAAATATAAATCTGCAAACTTTGTAATGTTTAGTTAAAAAAAAATGATTGAGAGGATTGCAGAAAAACTTGTGAATTTCTAACTCCGCTGCCCCTCTGCATCTGAATGAATTATTATTAACTAGAGGAGGACCTTGTTTCCCTGGGAATCTCATAGACCCAGTTCTTAGAGTGATGGGAAAGCTAGAGAAGTTGTACTCTTTCATTTCCTCAAGTGTTGGTTATGAAGCAGAATGAAGAGAGGCAGGGAGAAAGTGACAAGGGCCTTGCCTTGAAATTTGAACATTTGGCAGCATTTATTGAGAGTAAACAGGTCAGCCAAGTTAAGAGTATAAAGTGTCAAAAGCAGTGTTTCTTGAGCTGGACAGCAATGACTTAAACTTGTGTTTACTCTTTGCTCAAGGTTTGGTTGTGATTATTTTTTAAACAACATTTTGATGGTCCAAGAATTCCCAACGAGGTTGGTTCAAGGAAGGAAACAAGAAGAAAGAAAAGAGATATGTTATCTTAATGAATACGGAGGATTTCATATATTTATTATGTATTTCCATAGGAACATTTCAGATTGTTTGTTCTGAAATTTCAGTGATAACTCAGAAAGACCAAGAATTCATTAAGCTAATTAATTACTTTAAGATCTGGGGAAACATAGCAGACCTTAGAATTTTGAATTGTGGAGTTAAACAGGAGCATTGTGGATTTTTCCCTGATATAAAAATGTATGTGTTTTTTTTTTCCCTTAAGCTGTGTTATAGTAAGAACTAAAATTTGCAATCATACACAGGTTCTTCTAACATCTTCAAAACCAACATACTCAAAACTAATACATATTTCTATTTCTATCAGTATTTTTAGTTAAATATTTCTAATATAAAATTACTAAAATAATTCAATTTTTTTCTCTTCGGGTATTTTGAATGGCTCTCACTTTGAAAGTCTATTGATCTTCCCATTATATTTTACTTTGACCCTTCAATTATTTTGCTTGTCTGATTTTATTCATTTTTTGAACTAGCTTGAGATGTGTCAGTGGAAAACCTATTATATCACTAAAAGTCAGAACAAGAAAGACCCGGGTAAAATATCTCACCAAATGAAACTAATTTAAGAACCAGACACTGATTTGTTCTCATCCGGTTTAACATGGGACCTTTCATTGACTGTTTTCATCATTTGCAATAACTGTGAATGAGGTCGTTTTCCCCAGGAAAAGATGCTTTTCAACATTTGTAAAAGTATGCAAGTGAAGTGTCTGATACTGTAGTTATAACTTCAAAGGAGTGTTTAGTCACTAAAACAGATTAGATTTCATTTATTTATTGATAAAGAGGCCAACAGTTCAAGTTAAGAAGGTGCTAGAACGACTGTGAGGCTAATGAAATTTTGATGGCTGGAGCATCCCAGGAGAATAAAAGAACATTCAGACCTTGTCACACATCTCTATGTGAGCAGAGATTCAAAACAAGTGATAAAATTCATTCTTTTGCAAACCTAACTTTTCACCGACCATGGGAATTTGAAGTCAAAAAAGAATTTGGAAAGAAAGATTCTGTAGTATATTGAGTTACGTATGGAATTCCAAATGTTGATCTTTTTTTCCAAATTAAGCATATGGGAGAAGTCCTTTCTGGACACTTATTGATCATTGGGGTTGTCATCGTTCTCGTGAGTCACCTGCCAAGCACCAGATAAATGCTGAAGGAACAGTGATTTGTGCCCACCTATTAACAGCAGTTCTAGTAAGCTGTTGAAAGGTTAAAAAAAAAAAATAAATGCAATGGGATTCTCTAATCAAAGGTAAAATTACCAGTATGCTTTGGATTATTTTAGGCATCTTTCCTGTCTCTGATGTGTTATTAAAAGACCCCCGACTGAATTCCCACTATCTAGCTTTGCAAGTAATCTGATCTTAATTCTAAATATCTGTTTAAATATCAGGAACAAAGGACTTTTTGCTTTTTTCAAAACATCCATCTTTAAGCTATAAAAAAGGTTTGCATATGCATCGTTTCCCAGGGACAGTCAAGCAAGTGTTGTTTTTTGTCATCCAGTGTGTGGTATCCTGAAAGGTGCCTGGATTCAGAATCACAGAGATCAGGGCTCCCATCCTTTCATTCACCCCCTAAAACAGTTTAATCCTCAGTTACCCAGGGTGTGAGTTCCCAACTTGTGCATCTCTGCCTGCTAATGCATTGGTTGTTCTGCTAATTCTGTTGTGTTGCTACTTCCAGAGATGTGGTGTTCCCCAATTGGAAGTCCCTCATCTTGCTCTTCCTTTCTCTACCACTTAGTGCCTCTTGGGACAAACTGACCTTTGACATCATTCAGGCCAGGAGGAGCTGGCACTGCTCTTCTACTGTATCATGATTCAGAGCCTGAGAACCTTCATGAAGGGTATAGGTTGAAAACATACTGCCTGTAGGCAGGCCAACTGATTTTGTATGAGTACCATCCCCTCCCAGCTGTGTGGCCTTGGGAAAGTCACCTAACAGTCCTGTGCTATAGTTTCCATGTAGGTAAAATAGAGATGACAGTGACTAGTATACAGTCCTAAAAGGATAAGGCTGTTGTGAATATTAAGTGAGTTCAGGTATATATTGTGCTTTAGAACAGTGCCTGGCAGCTACTGAGTTGTGAGTGTGTGCTCTTATTATTTGTGAAGGTAGAAAATTACATCCTTAACTAGTTATGAAGATTAAATTAAATAGATAATATTAAGTACCTACATAGTTTTGGCCCACATTCAGTGGCCTCTCCTTCCCTCCCCACCTCTTTGTTATCCTCCCTTTGTCTACATTAGTCAAGTGTTTGTAGGTTTGGTAAGATGAGAGAGAACCAACACTCTCTCCCAGAAAAAGGCACTGATAATTTGCATAGTCTGGAATTTCTATCACCATTGATTGACTCTCTTATTTTCCTCCAAAACCCCACATCCTTTTTAATTTACTGTAATTAAATGAATGTGCATTGAATGCTGCTGATAATTAGTTTGATGGCTATAGACTTCAAAGACTTTAGCATGCTCCTTCCCCTCCTGGCCGAAGGAAATTTCAAAAGTAGTGTTTCCCTCAAAGGCATGTTACTTAGACAGCCAGTCAATTAAAAGGCAGTTTAACTGATGCTCATCAGTTCACACAATAAAATAAATCATTCCCCTAAGACTTCATTTCTCACCTGGGGTCTTAGCAATGTACCTGTTGTAGGACCCCAGGAAGGCCACACTAATTGTGCATGATACTGAAGTATTAAGGGCTAATTTGACTAACAAAAAGCCTATAACATTAGAATGCAGTTTTTTTTTTCATACAAGATACTTGCTTTGCACTGCTAAACACTTTTCAAGGAAGCAATTTGTCTTTTGAAATAGGTACTTTTAAAAATCTGCTTTCTGTATAGAGAGATAAAGTTTAAAAGTTGAGTTATTGTACTTTACAAGGAAAAAGGTAAGGTATGCCCCTTAAACCAATTTGATAAACCATTGTACTGATACTGTTTACATCAGTCTCTCAACAGAGAGCTGGAGCTATTTTGCAATCCAAATTACTATGTCAGGCAGTGTATGTTCTCTGAAAGCGTGGGCAGTGCAATTTCTTCTCTTTCTGAGTCACTGTATGAGGTGAGAGAGAGGAAATGCAAGGACCTATAGTTATTCTATTACCAATTAAATTCTAGAAGAGTTTGGGAGAACCTGCTAGTGGCTTGGAGTACCCCATTATGTCACCTACTTTTGATGCTTGTAGCTACCATGAAGATGGCATTTCCCTAGCTCTTTTCATGAAGGGAATAATATTTGGATTTTCTGAAGATAATTTGAAGGCGTGTGTGTGTGTGTGTGTGTGTGTGTGTGTGTGTGTGTGTGTATTTTAGCTTCTCTAGCCTAATTTTGTTCCTTCAGCTTTATCCACAAATTTTTCTTTCAGCCTTCTTGGGAAATTGTGAGAACTGAGATGAAATTCCCTTGCTGTAGAAATAAATGTTGTTTTAGTGTTATTCTAATTTTATGAGATTCTATTACACACAGTAACTTATAACTTGAATGTTGAGTTCAATTATGAGCCCTCTTCTGGCATGCAGTGGTCAATTCTGGCATGGTCTGCCACTGTAAATTATATTTTATGTTTTAGGTGCTCTAGTATGTCAATATGAGTGAAAGTAATACGTGGGTATGCTTACTAAATCAAGCTCAGAATTGAAGTGCTGCTTTGCAAAATACAATCATTTCTAATGTATAAAATAGTTACCTTGCCTCGATACATATACATTTGTAGTTTCAATTGTGACTTTTCATTCTTTGAGTAAAAGTTTCCATTTTTCATTTAAGGATGAAATATATTCACTTCTTGAATATGTACAGCTTACTCTTGAGTATTAGGATTTAAATAAAATTTAAAAATATATTATTATGAAACTACTATTATGAAAACTTATGAAGTCTACTGCCATTTCTCTTATTTAGTATACATATATAGTTTTTCATTCTAAGAGGCTTTTCAGTAAACTTTTCAATTTGCTACTTGTCATGTGGACATTGCCAATTCCACCAAACTCATCTTGTGTTCTAAGTATTTTTGTTTAAAATATATAGAATATAAGCTACCTCTGTTTAAATTCTGAACATTCTTTTAGTTGCAGATTTGAAATCAACATGAAGTATATCATGCACTTAACAAAACTGATGATGTATGCCATTTGGATTTTTGAATGTGTTTTTGATATCCTTGAAAAATCACAGTGGTAGCAGTAAAATTGTTTTAATTAATGAATCGAACAGCAGTGAATGCTGAATCAGGTTTATTGATGTAATTATCACTGAAATAGAAAAAATAACTGTTACAGTCATAGAACCTTAGTTTATTTGCCATTCTGAGTGTATTCAAGTGTTTGAAGAGCAACTAACTGATTTTTTTGTGTGCTATTTAAAGAATATTCTTCTCAAGTCTTAACGATTCTGTTTATTAACATTACATCTACATACAGTTTTATACATGAAAATCTTTTACATTATTTACTGAGTCGTTTCAGTGATAATTTTACGATATTGAAATATTTTTATATTTATTGGTTGACTTGAGATAGTTTTCTATAATGACTAGATTGTACATAAACTAAATGTAAAAGCTATTTGAATGCATATAAAAGTGGATACAAATGCGTATAAACTTGGGAAAAGGGCAATTAGGAACATCTGATGACTCTTACCTTGACTTTATATATCACTATTATAAGTCACACAGAAACTAAAAATTGAATAAAGTTTGGATGTGACTCATCGAATTGATTTCTTATTTGGTCTATCAACTACATCTTCATTCAATGAATAATAAATGCTGACTGTTGTACCAAGTGCTGGAAAAACAAAAATGAGTAAGATGTGGGTCCTGACCTCTAGTCACTCACAGGCTAGTAGGCAAACAGGCAAGTCGACATGTAATTGGATTTTAATATGGTAAGTGTTATTACAGCAGAATATGCAAAGTCACTGTCAGCACAGAGCAGAATATTGCCAATAGAGAGAGAATGCAGGGAGGAGAGGAGAGAATGCTTCATAAAGGTGGAGAGGGAAATGGCATTGGAATAGAGGCTTAAAGGTTATAGAGAAATACAAGACAGACAAAGCAGTCAAGGAGAATGTGTTAAGTTCCTAGGGACTGTTCCTCAAATCCCAAGCTGTTTGGTGCCTGTAACACATGAGAGTTGAGGCTGCACAAATTGTCTCAGAATATATCCAGAGGTCCTTCAAGGAATTTACACTTTTTGCTGCAGGCTAAAAAAGAAGCACTGAGGAATTTTGATTAGAGGGATTGCATGGTCACATACCCATTTTATGAAATTACTTTGAAAGCAGTGTGGAATGCTGTCTTTCCCACAAGAGAGTAAGCTCTGTGGGGACATGGCCACTGTGTTCACCTTACCCAGTCTCTGAACCTGGAAATGAAGTTGCTATTGAATATTCATTCAAATAATAATAATGATTCACTCGACTTGGAATAGACTTGGTTTGGAAGTGGTTCTCCAGCCCAACCGTTTACGGGCTGGAGACTTGTTCCCCACCTTTCAATGTTGAGATCTGGTAGAATCTTTAGGAGGTAGAACTTGGTGGAAGATGATCACTGGAGGCTCTGCCTTTGGGTTCATGCTACGCTCACAGAGTGAGTAAATTCTCATGAGAGTGGGTTGTTATAAAATGAGGCCATCCCCCACATTGACCCCTTTCTGCACATGGATGACTCCCATTCTATTTCTCTACCATATTACATTGCAGTCAAGGGATTTAGCACATTTAGTTTGGGAAGCTGAAAGTTTAAGATTGGGTTGAACAGATGGGGCTGCCCAATCTTAGACTTTCAGCTTCCCAAACTATGAACTAAATAAACCTCTTTTTTTACATAAAGTACCCAGCATCATGTACTTGGTCATAGAACAGAAAACAGACTAATCTAGGGGTCAAACTGGGAACAAATTAGCCAATGAGGTAATATTCTAATAATCAAAATGGGAAAATATAAGTTTGGATAAAGAACCAGGGAGGAAAGGGAGACCCATTCATTTTGAATCAAAATCTGGTGATTAATTATTTGCATTGAAATAGGGAGAAGGGAGTCATTTAAAAAGACTATCTTCTCTAACTTGGTAGACTGGGTGAATGATGGTATAATCCAAGTTGGGAGTTAAAGCATATTGTTATAAAGTTAGAAATTCAGCCAGGGAATTACTACTCAGTTCAGTAATCTTTTACACAATTATGTGTGTGTGTTTATTGTATATTATATATGTATATATATAATATTCATTGTATACATAGTAATATATAATATAAATACATATATTATTATATATAATATATACATTACATTTAGTGCTATTTTGTTTAGAAATACTTATTTAAAACCAGGGATAGAAGTCTTCCCAAATGCAAACAGAATATAAAATGAAGACAATCACAGGATGAATCATGAGTTCTCTAATATATCTTCTATAGAAGAAGCACCAATGAAAAAAAATGAACTTCCACTGAGGGGGAAAAGTATCAATCCACAGAAGGCAGATTGTATATGATTTGCAGAATCAAAAACTTCCAACATTCTGCCCCTTTAAGTGCCACCTTATCCTGCGGATTGGACAGGAAGATGTTAATTTCTGTGTAGTGGGTATGGCAGTCAAATTGCAGAGGGCTGAGAGCTGAACAGAAACCTAAAATGTGGCATCAGCGAGTGGAGATTGTTCTTTCCAAAAGTCAACTAAGCAAGGAAGGAGGGAGCTAGGTTGAAGACACCTGGGGAATTTGGCGGAAGGGATATTTTTATCTTGCAAGACATTTCAGCGTCTTTATAAGGAAAGGGAAGGAGAAATGCAATAAGAAACTGGAAGTTGAGGAGATTAAGTGGAAATGAGTTGCACCTGGACTGAGGGATCAGGCGTGCAGGGATCCTTGGACTATAAACCTATGCAACTGTGAATTCCTCAAGTTGTCTTACCTTTTAAGATACTTTCATCTTACCATTTTGTGTGCATAAATAGTTTGGTGTTTGCTACAGAAAGGTTTACTAAAAAGGATATTTCTGGGCTGGGGATGTAGCTCAGTGTTTGCCTGGTGTATGCAAGGTCAGGGTGTCCATCTCCAGCACTATAAAAAAAGAAAGAGAAAGACACATTTTTATTTAATATTGATTGAAATCATAACAAATGTCAAGTCAGAGTAGAATAAACTGATAATATTTGATGGAATTGAGACTTCATGTCATAAAAAGATTTGTGGGGAAAGTACATTCTTATCCAAAATTGGTATTTTATTTAAAATAGTTCTATACAACTGTAAAACTGTGGTTTCTCATCTAGAGCATTATGAAAAAGAAGCAGTTATTGGCTTTGGAGTCTGAATGCCATGATTGCATTCAGTATTACTTCAGCGACAAAGGTGATTTCTTATTTCCTTTTCTGATCCTTGAGGTCTGTGTGTGTGTGTGTGTGTGTGTGTGTGTCTACACCCATATGTGCATATATATACATATACATGACATGTGTATGATCTTTGCCCTAAGGATTAAATCAATAGCCGGAAAATAAGTGTTTCCACCTTAGTAAGTGCAAATTGTTTTGAACTATTTTAAACAGCTTATTTCCTTAAAAACAAAAATGCATGTTTATAAACATAATTATGTAATCAGTTTATTTTTAAATGAATTCTCTGAGACTATCAAATAATAATTTTTTGAAAAATATGCAAAAGGAGGACCAAAAGCCTAGTCATGACTGATGTGTCTAAGAAAATTAGAAATCGTCTATAAATAGCTAGAGAGGTAGTCATTACTTACATATTGCAAATTTGGAAAATGGTGACTTAGTGAAATAATGATTTGGACTACACTGATTAATATCCAGTAATCAGGATGAAGTAGGCTTGCCCTTCCAACTGGTTTATATGGGAGTCTTAAAGTTCACAAAGAGAGATCTTAAAATTTTGATATACAGCAGATGGAGATTCCTGGGGGATTTGAAAGTGCTTGAATGAAATGTCAGTTGCTGCAGAAAACAAGTATGAGACATGCCCTTATAATGGACTGTGTCTCGTTTGCTGTGACAAGAGTACCACTGTATAGATGGCAGGATACAAAATATGCTCATAGGTGAGCCAAATGGTCTAAATGAGCCTATTTAGGATTTGTTTCAGATAATCAGTAGAATTTCTAGGCACTTAGTCATTATTTGTAAAGTACTGTCTTAATAACCTAAAATTATTCCATATGACAGATACAATAAAAGTGGAACTTTAGAGCAAATGAATTTAAGAATAAAACATTATGAGTTTTTAAATGCATACCTTTAATCTATTTTAATTACTTAGCATTACACGTTTATTAGGCAACAGAAAAAAGCTAGATAATATTAACCAGTTCCTATTTTGGTATTTGATATGTTTTTATTCTTTATCTGTGTGCTTGTTTTTTACAATAATAAAATAGCAATATCTCCTGACATAAATTTGCCTGTGTTATTAGCTATGCTACTCCATGATGCTTTTTTAAATAGTATGCCATATCATAATTTGTTTTGTGTACCCACTACTTTTGCCATTTTGGTTGTTTGAATTTTCACTATTAAAAATTTTACTGGGGGCAGTGGTTGGTGTGATGTTGCTCAAAGGATACAGAATTTTAGTTAGGAAGAATAAATTCAAGAGATCTCTTATACATTGTGGGGATTTTAGTAAGTAACAATTTTCTTTTCTTTTTTTGAGATCGGAGGGATAGAACCCAGGGGGCTCTACTACTAAGGTGTATTCCAGCCCTTTTTACTTTTTATTTTGAGACAGAATCTCACTAAGTTGCCCAGACAGGCCTCAAACTTGCCTTCCTCCTGCCTCAGTCTCCTGAGTTGCTGGGATTACAGATATGTTCCGCTGTGACCAGCCAATATATTGAATTTTTGAAAATTGATAAGAAAGTAGATTTTAAGTGTTTTTATTACAAAAAAATATGATAAGTACTGAATTAATACACATGTTAATTAGCTTGATTTGATCATTCCACAATGTGTACATATTTCAAAACATCATGGTGTACATGATAAACACATACAACTTTTATTTGCCAATTTAAACAAAAAAGTTAGAAAACATAAGTTACTTGTAATAACCATCCTAGTGGGTACGTGTTTACACATTTACACCTAGTTCTGTGATTACTATAGGATAAATTATTAGAAATGGAATTTCAGATCCAATAAGTATGTACAATTTGAGGTTTTTGATACACTCTGTCAAAATGCCCCGCAAAACAGCTTGTCTCCATTTATACTCCTTTCCTAATGAAATTTAAAAAAAAAACAACAACTTTTTGGTTCTTTTTAGTTATACATGACAACAGAGTACATTTTGACCTAATTACAAAAGCATGGAACATATCTTGTTCTGATTTAGTTCCCACTACCTCTCCTTCTGAAACATAGTGTCATACTATGGTTGTGATTTATTTGATTCACGGGTGAAATATTTTCATCCATTTGTATTTTTTGTATGTGTATACCATTTGTATTTTTTCTTTCATGAATTGTCAGTTTGTGCCTCTGTTATTCTGTTGGGCTATACATGAATCTTCCTGATGTAAAGAAAACTGAAGGTAAAGGTAGAATTCAAAGGCTACGGGGCATTGACTCCTCTCTTGTATACATGTGGCCTTGGTGAGATAGGTTTAGCTGCAGGAAGATCTTTTATGTGTAAACATGCCCTTCTATGTGGGCCTTCTGCTCCTAGACATGTGCAAAGTTTACAATAATGAAGAATAGAATAGTGGTGCAAACGCCAAGAATAAAAGCGCTTGAGCACAGCACAAATTTATGGTCTTCCAGTCTAGCAGGATTCTGCTTTGCTTCAACATGCATTCATTTGTAGAAATTCTAGTTCCCAAGAAAATCTGTATTTAATCGAGCTCAGAATAGCATTTCCACGAAGTTTCTGTACCCTTATTTAAAAAATTAAAGCAGGCAGTAATAACACTGGGAGGTGTATATCTTTCCATTGATCCATAGTCTGTTGGAAAAGAAGTAAGATATAGATACAGATTTATACATACACATAATTATTGAGAGACATAGACATATATATATATATTCTAATTAAGTTACAGTTGGTTTTATAATATTATATAAAAATCTTTTAACCCTTTGTCTCTATAAAATTTAAATTTTAATGTTTTGCAAATGTTATCCTCAGTTTGATTTTCTTAAGGTATTTTTGAGGTAGAGAATTTCTTAGAAACTTGGAGATATGATCAATTCAGTGATACTATTTACTTCAGCTTCTTTTATACCAGAAATGTTGATTTCTTCCCTAAATTTTCATTTATATATATATTTTTTATATTACTTTATTTTGTGTATGTGCTGGAAATGTAACGCAGGGGTGCTTTACCACTGAGCTACATCCCCATCTAGTCTTTTTTTTTTAAATATTTTTTAGTTGTCAATGGACCTTCATTTTATTTATATGAAGTGCTGAGAACTGAACACAGTGCCTCACACATGCTACCACTGAGCCACAACTTCACCCCCCAGCCCTATCCTTTTTAATTTTTTTTTTTTTATTTTGAGACAGGATCTCATTAAGTTGCTGAGAGTCTTACTAAATTGCTGAGGCTGGCCTCCAACTCGTGATTCTCCTGTGTCAGCCTCCCAAGTCACTGGGATTATGGGCATGTGCCACTGTACCTGGATATATTGCTTTTTTAACATTTAATACATCTTAATTTTAATATGTCTTGTAATATAGGAAACTAAATTTATTTACACAGTCTATTTTTGTCAATGTCCTGTAATATAATTAGAAGATGCTTTATAATACCTAAAAATATATTGTTTAAATTTCAACAACGAAACATCAATAAAAATTGTGCTGTTAAATCTTTGTGAAGAGACGGGATAAAATTTGTAAAATACCTTGTATAAATAGTAATTTTTAGCTTTGACAGTTTCTGATCTAGAATACCAACTAAAAATAAGTATTTTCAGGAATATACAATTATCCACTAGCAGTGTAATATGTAACCTTTAGGCATTGTAAAAAAAGCAATAGTGTGGTTGTAGAAAAACAGACATGAATAGGTTTATGGAAGTTATATATAATGTCACAAGAAGTTATTGAGATCTATTTTTCATTAAAAAGTAAAGCATTAATCCTGCAAAAAGTCAGGCTGTATTAAGCACACATTTTGTGAATATCCTTATACTAAATATTTTGAGAGGTATTTTTTAAGGAATAAAATACATCCTTTGCTGTCAGGCTTGTAGGCTTAGAGAGATAGGGGCTTAGCCAAGAGGAAACAATTAGAAGACAAAAACCACTGTATGAAATACATCGCTAAACTACATGTTGGGAAGAGGAAAGCAATAAAGATTTAGAAAAGGAAAGATTTTACTAGAATTTACAGAGTTTGAGCAGGATTTAGGAGGGCGGTAAAATGTATTTCAGTGTGGCAGAAAAGTAGTACATGTTTGTAGTTGGAAAAATTTGAAGAATTGCTTGGAAGCAATAATGTGAAACCAGTGCACATTTAAGGAGGCCACCAGATCTGGAAGCATCCTCTTGAGAAGCAAATGGATGTTCAAGTTAACAGTTTAACAGAATCTACTTATGAAGAACTGTAGATGTCATGTTGAATAGCTTAAGATTGTCTCTGTGTGTAGATCTGTCCCATCTCCATCCTTAAGCAGAGTTGGGACATGATGGATGATGAATGGACTCTATGGAGAATTTGGGATTAAGGAGGCAGGTTTGATGTGAACCAGGAAGGTGATGTTGTGAATGCAGGAGAAGGTACAAGTGATGGTGGTGTTGACCAGGCATTGTGATGTGAGGGAAGAAGAGGAAGCCAAAGATCCAGCTTCTTTAAAAAATATTTTTATTAGTTATTGATGGACCTTTATTTATATATATGTGGTGCTGAGGATCAAACTCAGTGCCTCACACAAGCTAGGCAAGCACTCTACCGCTGAGCCACAACCCCAGCCCACCAAAGACCCAGCTTTTGAATGAAGAACTGGAAAAATGTTATGGTAAGAGGAAAAAAAGGAAAAGCCATAGGAAGATAAAGAGATTCTCAACTGCACAATTATGTAATGTTATAGGTAGAGAAGAATTCACACTGCAGTTTGTGAAACAGTGTGCAGAATGTGAAGATTTGATCAAACATCAGACATAAATGTGGATTTAAGGGAAAATGTAATGGCTTAATTAGAGAACAAGATGGACAGTGAACAATGGCAGATCTAGTTGAGAATTAGAAGAGCAAAGTTATTTCTTCATGTTTCCTAGTTAGCCCTTAGAACAGGGCACTCATTCATTGCTCAGTGTCCAATGAGAATACTGCATCTTAATATTCCAGTTAATTCCCATATATAGTAATACCCTAACATGCATTAATTTGCTAGTAGTGTGAAGCCTTAGAGATTAAAGAGCAGAATCTCAGAATATTTAACTCCCATACATTTTAGTTACTTCCTGACAAATCTCAAAACAATCACAACATAAAATTGATTTCCTTTACAAGATTATTATTAAGGGTAAATCATATTCTTCTTCCTCCTGGGTCTCAGTCTTGATTGATTTTAAGTTAAGGCAGTTGAGTTATGTGGGTGGCCTGTTAAAGGCACTGCAGGTATCCTAACCCTGCCAGTGTCTTTTTAAAAAAAAAAAATTTATTTATTTATTTATTTATTTATTTATTTATTTATTCATTCATTCATTCTAATGAGGCATATATAAAAACAGAATACATTTTGACTAATTGTACACAATTGCAGCACAATTTTCATTTCTCTGGTTGTACACGATATAGTGTTACACCATATATGCAGTCATACATGTACCTAGGGTAATGATGTCCATCTCATTCCACCATATTTCCTGCCTCCATTCCTCCATGCTCCCTCCTCTCCCATTCCTCTCTATCCAATTAAAGTTTCTCCATATCCCTCCCCCGGCTCCCGCATTATGGATCAGCATCCACTTATTAGAGAGAACATTCAGCATTTGATTTTTTGGGGGATTGGCTTACTTTGCTTAGCATGATATTCTCCACCTCCATCCATTTACCTGCAAATGCCATAATTTTATTCTCTTTTAGTGCTGAGTAACATTCCATTGTGGGTATATACCACAGTTTCTTTACCTATACATCTGTTGATGGGCATCTAGGTTGGTTCCACAGTTTAGCTATTGTGAATTGAGCTGCTATAAGCATTGATATGGCTGCGTTAATATAGTGTGCTGATTTTAAGTGCAATCAATCTGGAAAGCAGTATAGAGATTCCTTAGAAAACTTGGAATAGAACCACCATTTGACATAGCTATCCTACTCCTCGGTATATACCCAAAGGGCTTAAAAATCTGCCAGAGCCTTTGGATCCTGTAAAGACAAAGAACTGCCACTCTAGGAGCTGATATTGTGAAAAAGTTGCATTTAAAGGGCCTCCTATTCATGACCTGATTTCACCAGTTGCAGATTGAAATGCATTTATTGTTTTGTCTCAAAATATCAAGAGATTGGCGCAGAGTCCAAAAGGGTGTTTCCTCAAAGTGTTCTCATATTTTCACTGCTGCCCCAAACTGGCCTCTAAAGGGGTAAAAATTGATGGGAGGGAATCCATATGGACATGAAAGATGGTGCTTTAAGGAATAAGAATATTTGCCCTAGATACCCAGGTGTGCTCATCACTTCTGTATTTAAAATAGTTTGTACAGAATACATGCCTCATTGCTAGTTGACAGATGTCAGGCAAGATTTATTTTCCTGGAAAAAATATCAGAAAGAAGTGAGAGCCTATGTTGACCCTTTCCATGAAATATGATTGTATTCTAATTAGAAAATTTCACTCACAAAATTCTTTCATTTCAACCATTGCTTGTTCCCTTACACACAGGGAAGTTTGTATTCTCTCCCAAATCCTTGACTTCCCATAGAAAGTGCCATTACTGTAGAGAAGCATTTTGTAATGGTGACCTTTACAATGATAATTGTTAAGCATTTTTAAAAATTTTTAAATTAATTGTAGATGGACACAATGCCTACATCTTATTTATTTATTTTTATGTGGTGCTGAGGATTGAACCCAGTGCCTCACTCATGTGAGGCAAGTGCTCTATGCTGAGCGACAACCCTAGCTCCTGTTAAGGATTTTGGATATGATTGTTGTTTTAACTGTTCATTAGAAAAACCACTATATGAGAATCTAAATGGCAGAGTACAACTTGATATAGAGTTATAGATAGTGTTTGTTGAGCACTTATTATATTTAATGTTTACAACCATCCTCTAAGGCTAGTATTACCCATACTTTATAGAGAAAAGAAAACTAAGAGAATCAAAATACCTTGCTATGATCATACAGATACTAAATGACCAAGCGGGGGTTTAAAAGTACAGTCTAATTCCAAAACCTACTGTAATACATCACCCATCCTTGCATGGACTCTACTAGTATCCAGATGGTAAAAGAGTATAGTTCTCTGAGGATATTTACTTTTCAATGACAAGGAAAGAGCTTTGAAAATGTAAATGTCCTCCATGTCACCTTGAGCTTCTGTGTAGTTGAATTTGCTTCCCACTTCTTACTTTAAAATGTAATCCTTCTATATTAAGAAAAGAATTTCATAGGCACAGTGTTAAGGTCAACTTGATTAGAAGTGAAGAGATCTGGTTTCTTATTCTAGTCTTACAAATACTTCATTGTTTTACCCTGTGTCTTTGAGCTTGAGTTTCCTTAGACTGTGCCTTCTTGTTAAATCATATTTGAAATATGTTAATTTTAGTTAAGATTACAAATCTAATTTTACAAAGTTTTCTCTTGAGGATTTCCCTCAAGAGTGGAAGTCATGTTGGGTCAAGATAGGTCCGACAAAGTGAACTCGTGACGCATAAAAATCTCACAAACCACCTGAAGTGGTAAGAAAAATTAGATTTCTTTTTTGTATCAATGAAGCATAATCCCAGTTTCCTTTGTTTCTGTGTATGTCTCTTAATAAGCGTTACATCTATGAAGAATGGAACTATAACCCTTGAATTGATACCATAGACATTGGCGCCCCCAAAATTTTATCTTTTCTTTGTTCTTACAACATTCCATCTATATTAGTCATTTCAGAATTCTAAAACAAAATTTTCTTCCAGTGCTAAGAGTTTTATCTAAGTTAAGGTTAAGAATTTATGGTATTTTATCATAGAAATTTAGAAAACTAGTGATATGCAGGAAGAAATTTTTTTAGTGAATACCTTACCATACCAAGCATGTAGGTGCTGTGTTTAACAGATATACAGAATAATTGACATAACCTAAATATGTAAATCAATCTTTTTTTTTCTTTTGGTACTGGACCTAGGGGTGCTTTACTCCTGCTCTACATCCCTAGACCTTTTTATTTTATTTTATTTTATTTTTGAGATGGGCTCTATGATGAGTTGCCCAGGCTTGCCTCCATCTTACGATCCTCCTGCTTCAGCCTCCTAAGGAACCACTATGCCACTATGCCATATTTTTAAAAACCATAATCAAACCAGTTTTAACATACAAAAACAAAAGAGCCAATGGCATTTCTTTCTTCTTATTTCACACACTTTTCCAAGAGAGAGATTTGATGTGGAACATACTGTTTTGTTTAACCATGGTTATACTCAATATTTTTTATGAATCGTTCCTACCCTGTTTCCTCAAGTGTTATTATCCGTGTCTTTCTTGAGATACTACAGGCCCTCCAAACACAATCTGGTTCGGATTATTATTTCACCGGGAGATTATTCATGCAATTATCAGGTTGTTTCTAGGGAAAATGATCTCAGCAAATCAATTCGGCTTTATGTTGTTAGATGACCTGCTAGGTAATTGAATATCATCATCATAAGTCTGGCATGGATTTTGTGAGATAGTAGTTCTCTTCTTTGTAAAGAAGTCTAGAGAGACACAGCAGAATTGGATATCATGGTTTTTCAGAATTAACCTGTATCTGCATTTAATTAGCTTTTTTCCCTTGCTTTTTGTCTTAAATTCTTGGTTTAAAGTACAGAAATTTTGGTCTCTAGCTTCATGACATGATCCTTCTTGTATTTGAGAAGAAAGACTATTCTGTTCTCAAAACTCATTAGATCCAACATTCATTCCTTGATAAATGGATTCTACCTCCTAGCCTTTAACATTCTCATTGTTTACTGAACTTGCCCCCAATTCATCACATCTCCTTAGTTTCTGAGGACCTTAAAAATTCTCCCCCAGATCTTTCATAGACCACACACACACACACACACACACACACACACACACACCTTTCTTATATTTTCCTGCACTCTTAATGTAGGTACCCAGCATCTCTTTGCTTTTTGAATTGTAATAACACCACATTTTTGTTCAATTTTTTTTTTTAATGTCTATGACGTGTATCCGCACTATGCTGGAAAACATGGTGTCTTCCAGAAAATATGTTTTCAATGGTTAAATCTTATTTTATGGCCCTTTTAATTATTCAGTTCTGAACTAAGCTTTACAGTGATGTTACCATAACCCTTAAAATTATGTTATTGCTATTTTTCCCTTTTGCTTGTTTCATAAATTTCTTTCTAATGTCAACTTTGACTTTTTTGAGAATTCTCTCTCTATATATATATATATTCTGAGATCCCCATAGATGACTCAGTCAGGATTTTCTTATTACTCTGTCCACACGTTCACCCAATCTCACCTGCTTTTTCATGTTTAGTCTCCTTTCTAGCGTGGAATTGTGAGACCCTCTGTCTCCTTTCCCCTCTCATGTCACCACTCTGTAGCTCCTTGTCACTGGTTTATTCTCATATCTATTTCTTTCAACTTACAATTCTTAATAGGCCAGGATAAACAATAAATATCTATTTTAGGGACTGATTTAGTATATTTTCAGATCTTATTTCTTGCACCCTGAAACCCAATGCACCTTTAAAAGATCTAGATATAGAAGGGAATGCAATCATTAAATTAATGAAAACCTAAGCCACAAATATGATATTTCAGTTTCTATGTGTTTAAACAATATACCTTAGAATATCTCATTTTAGTTTTCAGTTAAAGGTGTTATACAGGCAAATTATGAAAAGTCTCATTAACAAAAATAACAAGTTTTCCTTTGCAAATAGTTAAAAGACTGCTATTGGGGAGTAGAAGGGTAGCTGTCTTTTTGTAGCCTACATTTTTTCCCTAACGGGTATAAATCATTAGGAATAAATTGTGTTCTGTCATTGTAGCCAGTAATTGGTGACATTTTCTTGTCACTTTGGGATTATAAATAACAGCAATATATGTACTGTCAACAGATTCATTATGTTATGAAAAACATAAACCACTATTCTGTTTCTTTTAACTATATTTTGCATATTTTCCATATTAAGTGTGACACTGACATCTTTACAAATTTTTAAAAAATAACTTGACAAGGTGGTTTTTATTACTAATAACTTCTCGTTGTTTTTTATTATATTTTAAATGTATTTTAATTGTTTCTATTTCTTCCCTGGCTCACCTGAAAACATATTCTTCCAAAAGTATTTTGTTTGCAAACAGATGTTTGATCATTGAGCAATTAACAGATACTTGTTTTTAGTAGTCAAGTCTATAAAAGGAGTAGCATTTGTGATACAACATAGCTCAAGGTATGAAAGTAATTATACATATACAATCCTCAAAATTTGTGTTCACATAAGGAAATAGTGGTTACATGCTTCATGATGAAGGGGAAAATAATCTCATAATGACTTGCTGTGGTTGTTCAATTAGTTTTAATTATTATTAAATCACTGATTGTTAAATTAGTCTCTCTCCAATTTGAGTATCCTGGGTATATTGTACACCTGTTGTCCCTCTGACCTCTTGTAAAGGTGAGTGAGTAATCTCCGTCATTTGCAGTTGCTTCCATTGCTTCTTCAAGAGGAGGTCTTATTTTTCCATGCCTCTTAAAAATTAAGACAGAACATCTCCTGCTGGTTTAAAGAGCAGCTCTGACAAGCCAGCACACTCCAGCCTTCTCTTGACCTCTGTCTTCCTGAACAAGTTCATCAGGCTGTCCCTGGAAGTCTCTGAACCAAGATTTGAATGATGCAGTTTCTTGCTTGCTCACTGGAGTAATTTCTGGGAGCTCTTAGAATCATCAATCAGGTCCTTATTATTTTTTTTAAATATTTTTTTTTAGCTATGAATGGACCTTCATTTCATTTATATGTGGCGCTGAGAATCGAACCCAGCGCTTTATACATGTAGACCAGTACTCTACCACTGAACTCTAACCCCAACCTATCATGTCCTTATTGAGGGGTCACCTTCTAAAGTTTTCTCTTTGGTTCTCCTTTCAGCTCTACATTTTGGGACTTTTTTTTTTCAGATTCTTCCCCAGTTTTTGAAAGCATTGCTTCCCAAGATCCCTTTATTTTATTTTTTCTTTACTCTTTCAACAAATAGAGTCAAGGCATTCTCCTTGAGTCTTTAAGGCTTGTAAGACTGAAAAATAAAAGCTACCAGGGTTTTTAGTACATAGTATGTTAGAGATTACTCTACTAGGAACTAGAGTCACTTGTGCATTTCAGACTTTCTTTAGTCACCTTTTGTCCTTTAATCTTTCTTCATTCATTTATCCTTGTTTTGAGCAATTCACCATGCATATGATCATTATTCTTTTTAAAATTAGTTATTTAACCATGTTTTTTATTATAGTATCACCCCAGTTTTGTTATTTTATTCTGTTTATAGCCTAAATTTGAGTTAAATTTGAATTCTGTTCTTTTTCTGTTGGCCATCAGACATTTCTTTAATATCTTCTCCATTCTTCTTCTTATTTAAAATCACATTGCCATCTAAAGCTGCAAAAATGAGGAGTTATAAACCAAACAGATTCTCTTCACAAAGGAAATTTTTAGAAGAAGTTTTTCAAACATAAACCACTATAAAAATCTTAAAATATAATAAAATCATATGATGACTGGCATTATATATTTTTCATCATGGCAATCAAAATGATTTACCAAAGTGAGCTCAATTTTCTGTTTTTTCTTTCCCACTTACCATTTCCAAAATTTCAAACTCATTACTTTGCCTTCCTTCGTTACTTGAAATCTTTCCATTGCCATATACTTACATCAAGTTCAAACTATCTATTTCAAAACTTTTTTAGGCCTGAGTGTTCAAGGACCACTCAAATGCCTTTCTCTTATTCCTTTCTTACATTTAGAAATTTCTCTTTCTTTCTTGCAATGCCTTTGATCCTGGCTTCATAAACCCCTCCTCACCAGCAAAGATAGGACAGAAGTGGAATCAACCTTCTTAGGGAGTCTTACATTCTCTGTGCTTCTGTTTCCTGTTAAATACTAAAAATCTCACCTTCCTCTTCTTTCCTTGAGATTCCTTGTGAGGACATAAAAATGGACTCTTCCTCATTATTTGCCATCCTGTAAGTAAACCATGTGCTTTCTTGTTTCTTTGCTTTTGATCATTCCATGCTGACAATCTGCAATAACCCCCAGCTACTCCTTCCTGATCAAAATCCTCCCAGTCTTTCAAGGTTCAACTTTAGTCTCCCTTCCTTTAGTTGTCCTTGCAACCAAAGGGTAATTGAGTTGGCCTGCCTCTAAATCCCCACAGCTTTTATTCTCCCTAGTGTTTCCATGGTATTTCATGATTTCTGCATTATTTTGAGGTTATCTGTGTATCTGCCTTATATTTCATAAATGTCTAAGAAAGAGGAATCATGCTTCTAAGCCTGTTGCCTGCATTGTGTACCCACAGAGCCACACCCAAAATGCACACTCAGTTAATTCCTTTCAAAAATTGAGGGTCTGGGGGTAGAGCTCAGTCATAGAGTACATGCTTAGCAAGCCTAACGTCCTGGGTTCATTCCCCAGCTCCAAAAGAGTAAGCTAATTAAATGAAATTTCAACAAATGAATGAATTAATGAAGTGTCCATTGAACTAGGCATGTCATAAAATGGTGGGAACAATCAATAAAACTTTAGCTCTGTGCAGTCAAACGTTTTTATTTTCTTAGTGGAAAATAGATATTTGTGCTCTCTGCCCACTTGAAAAAAATGTTTTATAAAGAATTTCATGTTCTGGATGTGTTTTTAAATCACATTTGTAAAAAGGAGAATGAACGTATTAACTTCCATGACATACTGTTTTAATTATAATTCAGACCATTTGTGCATCCCTTATTATGGTTTCTTCTTATTTGCATTCACTTGATTTTCTTTCCTAAATGATTTATACACTTGCATAAATTGAAATTTTAAGCATTAAATTTATTGCACATTGTCATTATATATTAAAATTATTTTCATAATCTTGAGTACTTTAATATGTCATTTCTTATACATATAATTTATGTTAAGAATTTCTTTAGCAAGGCTTATACTGTCATCTGGAGCACTTTAGAAATCAATATTATAGAATACCATAAGGGAAAAAAATATTTCTAATAGTGCTCCCCTGTGTTCCCATTAATTTGTTTATTATCAAGGCCTTTATTAGAAATATAGTTGCTAATGTAAGCCTGTAATAAACACAGTATAATTGAATTTTCAATATTTTGTCACCTGGGAGTAATTTTCTTACAAGACCTCTGCTCCATCTTCTGACTAATTGTCAGCAGTTCTTCAATATCACCACATCAATGTCACCAAACATTGCACATGTATCTACCTGATTGCATCATATTTAAAGATATTCCTTTCAAGTCCTTGATATTTTCTCTTTACATTATTTACCTGAATTTTAAACATCATTTAAAGTACAGTAAATGTAACAAACTGACATGTTTTGAAAATACAGATTCAAATGTCAGCTAAGATTTGTTTGGGAGGGATAAAGACAGTCATGTCACAAGTCCCCAAACACGGAGCACATGATTGTGCTTTTCACCACACCAAAGCTCCAACATCACAGTGGTGACCTTGGAATCTCTCCTTCAGGATTTTGTATTGTTTTGAGGTCAAATTGGTATTTTAGTTCAGTGACCTTTGCCAGGATGAATCAGTTATTTTGCTGATACTGTATTATGCTGAATAATATTCTAAGGTTATGTCATCAAAAATAAATGTAGACAGTAACTATTGAACATGCTCCACACACACTGATTGAAAAATACCAAAATCTTTTATTTTTGTTAGTGCCATAGAGTCAAAATCGAACTATTCACAAAGCCAAATCATAAGATATAACCTGGAATAATCCAGGTTTATGTCTGTTGTCCCAGTGCCATCAACACTGTTTCCTTACAGTCTTAAAAATGTCTTGGTTTGGTCATTAAGTTAAATGGTCACCCAAGCGATAGCACATTTTTTGTTTACTACCTCCTCTGTTTCTTAGACGGTTTGCTAATGATCCATACGATAAGATTAAAACAATTTTGTTCCTGATCATGAATCCTACACTTGACCTTGTTTGCAAAAATTCTCAAATTCTCTTTGCTGAACAATTGAATTTTGATTTTTGACCATATGCACACAAAGTCAGTGATTTTTTTAATCTGAATATTGTAGTTGTTTGCCTGCTTATGATATACTCTATATAAAACAAGTCATATTGTTTTATATTGCTTTTCACATTTGTGAAAGCAAAAGAACCTATGAATGCTGGTATGTTATTTTAGACTCCTGTTTGTACACCCTTAGTAGATAACAACGGCAAAGGTTGCAGACCTTTCATTGTATGATTATGGAGAAAGTAGATCTCTGTAGGTAAGTCAAATTCAGTAAATTTGGTAGAAACAAAAACTGGGATTTCAGATGGCATGCTTAATTCAGTTCAGGAAGTATTGATGAATGCCCATGATATTCAAAGCTCTGTGCTCACATCATGCAAAGGATACAAAGAAAAGGTGGTTTCCATGGGAGGGGTGAAGTTTGGAAGTAGAAGTGAGAGTAGCTAATATTTTCTGAGCACCACTTCTGTGCAGACTTTATGGTCAGCTTTTATTCTTTTCTTTCTACATTTTTTAATTGGTGCTTTGCAGTTGTACATAATGATAGGATTTGTTGTTACATATTTGTACATGTACACAATATAACAAGATAATTGGAAAATATTGTGGTCAGCTCTTTAAAAGCAGTGAGTTTAGGTTACTGTAATTCCTATTTATAAATGAGAAAAGTGAGGTAAAGAGAGATTTATTTCTTTGTCTTTCTTGAGCATCTACATGTGCCATTGTACAGACAGCTGGGATATCATATGAACCAAGCATATCACCTCTTCTTATGGGAGCTGCTATAGTTTCAATGCATCTCTCAAAATGTTTTGCATTGGTAATTTGAACTCCAAATTCATATGTTAATGGTATTTGAAAGTGGGGCCTATGGGAGGTAATTAGGATAAGTTGACATTATGAGAGTAGGACCTCCATTATAGCAGTAGTGACTTTATAATAAGAGGAACAAAGACTGGAGCTAGCATGCATTCTTTTTTCTGTCTTACCTTGTGATATTCTCTGTCAAGTTATGATGCACCAGTACCCAGCCAATGCTGGCACCACACTCTTGGATTCCCCAGTTTTCTGAATGGTTAGCTCAGTGGTAGAGTGTCTCTAAGTTCAATTTCCAGTCCCCCACATAAGAAAAAATTACAAAAAGCTTCTATCCTTTATAAATTATACAGTCTCAGGTATTTTGTAATAGCAACAGAAAACAGACTACAGCACTGATCAAATTATATTATGTACATGTACAAATATATCACAATGAATTCCACTATTGTACATAATTAAAATGCACCAATAAAATATTGAATAAAAAAGAAAATGGACAAATCAGAGCTCACAAGTTTAGTGGAAAAATAAGCCTTATACAATTAAACCACAAAAATATGTTATCACAACATATGCAAGGAAACGAAATGGCTTCCATGAGAGAAATGTCCAGGGTGGGTGAGGATCAGTTGGTCAGAGAAGTCTTCTCTGAAAAAGTGATGAGTTTAAAGATGAGACTTGAGAGAAGGGAGAGAACATTTTGAGGCATGTGCAGGGCAAAAGAAGAGAACTGCAAAGGTCTTGGAAAGGCAAGAGCTTGCTGGAGCACTTGAGAAATGGAAAGCCAGCCTCTGAAGGTGAACTTAGTGGTTCAAGAGAAGATTGGCATCGATTATAAAACAAGACTGGAGAGGGAAGGAAGGTGGGCTTCATAGAGTTTGGAGTTTAAAAGAATTTGAATTTTAAAAAAATATTTTGGATTCCAGAAGAGCTTTCCTTTCAAAATTGCAATGCAAAGCTATGGAAGGGTTTTCCTTTTTTTTGTTGTTGTTGTTGTTGTTGTTTTGTTGTTGTTGTTGTTGTTTTGATGCTGAGGATAGAGCCCAGGGTCTTGCATATTGAAAAGCACATGCTCTACCATTGAGCTACATCCCTAGCCCCATGAAAATATTTTGAACATGGAGAGATGTACTCCAACTTGCTTAGGTTCTAAGAGCTAAAAATTTGAAAGGCTGGAATTGAATTCAGGCCAAGCTGACTTTAGAGCTCAGCTCCACATTTTAAAATAGTTTCTCCTAAGACCACAAATAACTGAGTACATGGCAGAAGGTACCAGTACTAGGTGGTACTGGTATTTGGTGACCCTAAGCATTTGGTGACTCTGAGCAGGAAGTTGCAGTTTGAATTAAAAAAAAAACAAAAAACAAAAACTTGAGAGGAGGTGCATGTCCTTGGAGGCTAGAAGGACATTTCTAAAAAAGGAAAGAACATAAAAATGGGGCAGGGATAAGGGGACTGTTTTTTAGGGGAAAGTGAGTAGTCCAAGTCCCCTAAGTATGTGCCACCCATAGTTGGAGTTGCCAGAAACTTGCACAGGTGGATTGGAGAAAGCCTGAACAGGGTTTTTCATGCTAGACTGAGACCTATGTATATAACTCATTACTTGGTAAAGAGTCACTGAATGTATCTGAGGAGGAAAATGACATAAATTAAAATGCTTTAAAAAATTATAATTGAAAGCATGGAGCACAGCATATAAGGAAAGAGAACCTGGAATGATGGAGATGTGTGAGAAGTTTGTATAGTGGAGAGTCGAGTGATGGAGTCCAGCTCTGCACTAGTCTGCCTGGTCCCATGTCCCAATTCCACTGCTGACTAGCACCATGGCCTTAGATAATTTCCATTTTCCCATCTCTAAATGGGGCTGATAATTGTCCCTATTTCACAAAGTTGTTAAGCAGAGAAAACTAAATGATCCACGTATTTACCAGAGTCCTTGGCAGACAGTCGGTACATAGGACATGTCAGCTATTTTTAAAAAAAGAACTAGCGTAGTCATTCCTCTAAGAGCAAATTAAGGTCCGACTAGGGTAGAAACACTAGCCTGTCTGTAGTCCAGCTACTTGGGAGGCTGAGGCAGGAGGAGCACTTGGGCCCATAAGTTCAAGGCCAGCCTGTGAAACTTAGTGAGATCCTATATTTTAAAACCAACCAAAAAAAAAAAAAAGACTATTCTAGAATCAAAAGGAAAGGGATATATATCATTCTATGAAAAAATAACATTAGACCAGGAACTTCATGAGGACAGGCACCTTCTTCACTTTGTCCCCTGTTAAACCTCCAGTGGCGAGTACAGTGTCTAGCATTGAGTACACATGCAATAAATATTTGTATATTTAGATTAAATCAATAGATAATGTATAGATAATGAATTTATATGAGTTTTTTGTATAAATTATTTGCTGATAGCATCCACATATGTTGATGATGATATTGATCAGTTTTGATAATACCATACCAAGCATTTGAACTACAACTTTAAAAGAACAGCAATATTCAAAATATTATTATTTAAAATCTCTCTCAACTGTGAAAATGTATGTATCTCACAAAACTCACCAGGTTGCCGAAATTTTAGCTAAGGTCACATCTTGCTTTTCTGTTGCAACAAGGAGGTGATTCATTTACTAGTGATGTAACCAAGGTTAACTCAGGCTTTGGTTGGAGTCCCAGAGAATTTAGTAAACTCATCCTGAAAGTCTCTGTTTTGCTGATCTCACATCAAATCGGCTCCTGTTTGGTTTCCAGAGCTTGGAAGAGGCTGATGAGTGGGCATCCTGGCTTGTGGGATGGGCAACCACCCTCATTTTCTCTGTGCCAGCAAAGAGTGAAAGTTGACCAGAAGCCTTGAGCCTTTACATTCATGTAGGCTTTCAGAGAAAGGTGTGAGCTCTGACCAGGGACAGAATCAGACAGCTGTGAGAGGGCTCAGCCCCGTGTGGAGCAGAAGACTGAGAGCAGGTGCTTTTGACAGCTAGAAAAGAAATGGTCTGAGAATCCTTCTGACAGAGGGAAATCACAGAAATTAGAGACAGAAAAAAAACCTATTAGTCAATTCTCTTGCCAAAGATAGATTGATCCCTAGTGTGTATTACTTGATCCCTGTCCACTCCAGTTATATCTCAGTCAACTTGTAAGGAACCATGCAAGAAGAAAAAAGGTTCAGAACATCAAGATGGTTTATGTATTGGGATGAAGAAAGATCAGTAACCATTAAAGAAATCAGAATGATTTTTGAGAATAAGAACTGTAAACTTTTCTTCCAGAATAATATTTGAAGAGAGGTAGGAAACTCCTGTGTTTTTTTAATTTTTTTTATTTTTTGGGGTGCTGGGGATCACACCCAGGGTCTTACTATACACTAGACAAAGCACTCTACACCCTGAGCAGTGTATTTTCTTAATGAAGAGCTGGGTATTATTTATCCAAGAAAAAAAAAAAAAAGGTCTTCCCCGCACCCCCCAACTAGGAAGTAAAGATATTAAGTGAATAGTTTTGACATTGCAAGAATTAGACTATTCCTTCTGCATTTGGAATAAGGGTAGCAGGGTAACCTCCCAGGATAATGCTCTGATAAAACTTATTGAAGAGGTAATTATACCATAGTTTGTTAAATATGTTGATTTGATTGACTCCCTATTGCTATTAAGAGAACAAAAGAAACTGGTGTGGTGGCACTGTCCTGTGATTCCAGTCACTCCAGAGGCTGCTGTAGGAGGTCACAGATTTGAGGCTAGACTGGGCAACTTAGGGAAACTTGTCTCAAAATTAAAAATAAAAGAATAGCTGGGGATGTATCTCAGTGGTAGCATACCTTTAAGTTCCATACCCAGTCCTGCAAAAAACTAACATAAATAATAATAAGAGAATAAATCATTTTTTTTGCTAACAATAATATTGAGATGCAATTAGATAATGAGGTCTGAAATAATTCTTATTTGCTTAGACCATTTATTCATCATTTATAAGCAGAAAATTTGAGCTAATTCTCAAAGAAACTATGCGTTAGTAATGCCTCTTGATTTTAATCACATTAAACTAGATGGCTGATCCATTAAAGTGATTTTGATTATCTGGTATCTTCTTACTACTTCATGTTTTTTGTGTATTTTCTGATTATACTCAGGCATTTTGTTGCATATTTCACATTCAACATATCTCAGTCAGTGATGTCATTGCCCTACAACCTCATTCTTTTTCTCATTCACATCAGAGGTAAAGGACTTTTCTAAGAAGTGTTTAGAGAACTATGCATGGGCCCTTGCATCTAAGATTTTCTTCCTCTGGTACTATGTTCGTTTCCCAAACTCAGCATCATATTACTGATTCTTGCTACTATCTCCTTAGGTTTTAGGTCCTTGATGCTGAGGCTGTCTCTTAGATTCCAGACCACTGTGTTCCGTATTACTGGCCTGATCCTTCCATTAGATCAGTTCTGGGCATCAAAAGCAGACAGAGGTGGGCATGGTGGCATTTGCCCGTAATTCCAGCTGCGTAGGAGGCTGAGGCAAGAAGATTGCAAGTTTACATCCAGCTTGGGCAATTTAGCTAGAACCTGTTTCATAAAATAAAAAGGACCTGAGGTGTAACTTAGTGGCAAAGTATTTGCCTAGCATGTATAAGGCCCTGGGTTCAATTCCCAGTACTGCAGAAAAACACACACACACACACACACACACACACACACACACACATTTTTAAAAAGTAGGCCAAAATTGAAGCCAAAAGACCCCAGTTAATCTGATCTTTGAACGTCTTTTTTCATAAACCCATTTTATTGAAGACACTTTTGGTAGTGAGCTCACCATCTTTGGGCTACCTGATGCTAATAACAGTTGGTCCCTTGACCTCTGGTTTTCAGGCAGAGCCTTTTACCATGTCAATCAACCTTTCTATGGTTCTTGTCATTTCATTCCAATTCTTTATCAGGAATCAATGGTCTGGAACCACCTGCTTCTTGGTGTTTGTGAAAGAAAAATGTATTTAATGCTTTTGTTAAAGTGTTATGGAAGTTGTGTTCAATGGCACACGCCTATAATCCTAGCAGATCTGGAGGCTGAGGCAGGAGAAATGCAAGTTCAAAGACAGCCTGAGCAACTTATTGAGGCCCTAATCAACTCATTGAGACCCTGTCCCTAAACAAAATAGTTTTTTAAAAAGGGCTGAGGATATAGCTCAGTGGGAGTATACCTGGGTTTAATCCCCAGTACCAAAAAAAAGTATAGATGAGTTTTTTCAAAACTACTGCAATTGGTGTCAAATCTATTGCAATAGGGGAGAGAGGTGGGATCCCCTCCAAATACAATAAAAAATGGATGTTTATAACCAAAGAGCACATTGGGGATGGAAAACAACTAAGAAGACACACCAGGGATGTGTGTGGTGGTTGGGCAGAGGGGCTTCAGGCTGAGTTAATAGGATTATTGCTGAAGTTAGGCCAAAAACCTATCCATCAAAGTTGGGAGATGAGGAATTTGATGAAGATAGTACATATTCTCTAAACTGACTTAAGCAGTATTCTTGCTGCAGCTTGGCTGTGGAGCAAAGTCAAGGCCTCCTTAAAAACAGGACTCAGGGGAGCCTGACTAGTTTGGTCAAGGAGAGAGTTTCTGTCAGCGTGAGAAGCAGCAGATTTGTGCTAAGAGTATTCTAAGTGCTGATTCCAGATCTGCCAGAGGCAGGACTGTATCTCTGTGCACAGGCCTGTTCTTAGGCTCACCCCTTCTCCCCCACCCTCTCAGTGTCATTTTGGCACAGCCCCCTGCCTTCCTCTTAGGGCCTGGGAAGTCTGGCCTTTAGGCTTTAAGCAAGATGGATGTTGTGTGGGGGAAGGGAGTTGAGAGAAGCCCTTGGAAGATGGCTCAATAATGACACTTACATCTTTCACACTCACCCTGTGAAGTAGATTTTATCAAATGGAGAAACATATACTACTCACATGTGACATTTTATTCAGAGCCAAAAACTTGTAAAGGAAAGGAGTTAATGTGTTTGTACTTACAAAAACTGGCCAAGTTTTCTTTGAAAATGTCTTGTGCAGTTCAAAAAATTTTTTTTCTTGAAAATATAAACTGTTCTTCATTTAGTACGGTGACTTTAGAAAATTGAAGAGCAAATGCAGGTAGGTGCCCTTGAAGAATTTGATGACATATGTTTACAAACAAAGAATGTAAACCAAGAAGCACATTCTTTATATTCATTGCCACCCCCCCCCAACCACCAAACAATTTGTAGGAAAGTAACCTTTGAATGGGCTAGAAAATAAACAGAATAAACCGGCTGTTTTAGTTTCTTTCCATTGCCTTGTAAAAACAGCACGATATTGAAATATTTTCGTTTCCTTTGCTGTAGTGCCAGCAATATAATAGATGAGAAGAGAGTGCATATTCACTGTGCTCCAAAAATACAACTCAACCTCCTCCTGCAATGTGAGCCTTCACTCTGTGGCCTTCCCTGTCTCTGCTATTTCCTGCTTGCTCCCCCCCTAATTACTCTTCCTTCTTTCAGATTCCTTTCATGGCTCTTCTCCTTTCTTGTTTCCTTTATTCCCTCTTGTGTCCCTTCCACATTTCTTTTCAACCCCCTCTTTATTCGGCTACAAGTGCTTAAAACCAGTATTAAGTCTCAGAGCTGAATAAGCCCCATCTCCTACAAAATAGTTTTGCAGATTTTCTTTTGACGAAGTTAGCATTCTGGCCTCAGTGCTGGGGAATTTAAAAGCCAGATCGACAACCCCAAACACAAGAGCTTGATGATAAGTGTAGCGCCCTGTTCTCCAGGTTTGCGTTCATTTTTACATGTTAAATTACGTGCCCCCCCACCACCATGTTGTAAGCATGAACACATCATCAGGAGATCTCCAAAGAGAAATCCTTCTGCTTGTCAAAATTAAATTCAAAATTCACCCAAACATTAGAAAAGCGAATGTTGTGAATTGCTTCTAATTATACAAGCAAGGACTCTTCAAAGGTAAATCTAGCAAAGAGAAGTTTTATTGTGTATCTTATTAATATAACAGATTACTGTTACTCTATTTGACAAAAATCCATGAAAATATGTGGTAGGGACTTTTGTTAAAAGTTGTTTTAAAAATAAATACAAGTCATTGGGAAGTGAAATGAAAAAGAATTGAAATTTTTATGAATTTGTATGTAGTTTTTTTTCTCTGCCTCAAAGATAAATTCCTTCAAGAAGAAACTGATGTAAATTAAAAATTTCATAAAATTATTCACAGATGACAGAAATGCTTTTAAATTTTTTATAACATTTTTCCATACAAAGCACAATGCTATTTTTTATATTATTTTCAAGGCATTATAAATAAATTGGTAGGTATCAAACTATATTTTAAAGGTTATGGCCCCTCTGATTTTATATTTAGGAAAAATAACATTTACCCTCAGAAATGAAAATTCTATGAAGAATATTATAAATTAACATTTATGTTGTCATAAGCAGCAAAATCTCACCATTTAACAATTTAGAATGTAACGAAGAGGAGGTGAATACTGAATGTAACAATGAGTTACTGCTTTGGAGAAAGCCAATTATGCAGTCGATAAGGATTCACAAAAATACCATTATCCTTTTTGTTAATTTTTTAGTAGACACAGTCCAATATGATTGGGAATCCTAAGAACCGTGAATAGTAAACAACTTGTCACAAAGAATAGGTTCCCTCAAAGTGTATTTTCACAAGAACGTCTGGCTTTTGTTAACGCAGAAAGGATAGAAATTTTACCTTCAAAGTATTGTTGGAGCGTTTGTCTTTTGAAGAGAAAGAATGATATATAAAATAGGAGTAAGTTCTGAGGGATAATAATTGCAAGAGCAAACAAACAAAAACAGTAATTTAGTTTTGCTTTGGGATTTTTCTTTTCTCTATGGTTAAGCAAATATGGAAACATGCATCTGTTTGCCCAATTGGAGAACGGGCTTTCACAAATTATGAGGAGCTTATTAAGTCTTGGGAATTATAGTGCTGTCAGCCATCTGGGCTTCTTGGGTTGCTTTTTCTCTTCTGTATAGCTGTCTCTTCCCCTCCATAGCAGTTGCTTCCTCTCTAGTTCAGTTCCAGCCCAACTTCCTTGGAATCCAGGATCCATTTTCCACCCGACCTCCCTAAGTTAATGCTCTCTGGCAGATCATTGCTATGGCCTAATGGCACTTCTTATGCCTGCTTCTGTTATATCATTTTCCTATAAAACAGCCTTTCCATGATGGTAACAGCAATAATAACAATGTCATAAGCATTTATGAAACAAATAAACTCTCTCATTGAACAGTTTCTGTGCCCTAGGCTACGGTAAATCTATAGATGTGTTACTTCATTTCATCTTCAAAGCAATCTCATGAAGTATGTTTGAGCCTTAACCACATTTTAAAAAAATATTTATTTTTTAGTTATAAGTGGACACAATATCCCAGTGCCTCACACATGCTAGACGAGTGCTCTACCTCTGAGCCACAACTCCAGCCCCCTTAGACACATTTAATAGGTAAAAAATTGAGGCTTAAATGGGTTTGGTACTTTTTAGGAGGTTACATAGCAACCTTTCACTATTCTTTATTCTCTTATACTCTAAGTCTAAAAATGCCAGGCCTGGCTTGCCAGTATCTACAAAGTCTACACCCATAGCAACACACTTATTGTTTCGAATGTAATTTTTTTTCCCCTAGAACATTTGGTAGAAAATTAATGTCACAGACCATGGAGAAATTTGCTCTAATTTGTGGTATTATCATGCTTTCAAGTATGAAGTTTACATCATAAATGAAATGGTATGTGACGCTCTCAAGCCACCCCAATCTCTTGAAAATATTTATCTGTAACCCAACCGTCAGGACCATTTGAAACAGGTTAGCAATCTATGACCAGAAGTTGCTGGCCCCAAAACAAGAGCAGACTGCTCACCAGCACAGAAATAGAGGAAGATGGTGTGCAGGTAGAGGTGCCTTTAAGACCTTCTTTTGTGCCACAGTCCCTAGTCAGTGTTATTGAATCTAACCCCTTTCATACCTGAAATTTCAAACATAAATTATACTGTAACATCCCTATAGAAATGTCTGAAGTCATAAATGAAAAAGGAAGGAAGATGCTGTTCTCAATACATCCCACATCATTAACATGTCAAATCTCTTTTCCCATTTAAATGAAACTGGGACGTTTTCCAACTTTTCATCCTGATTGTAAGTATCATTGCTTGTGTTGGGGTGGGGGGAGGCACAGATGAAAGTACTAGTTTTGTGTTTCGACTAATCTGATCCCCTCAACCAGCTGCCCTTCCCACCTGCCCTCCACACTCTCTGCTCAAAACTACACACTCATACAACCTATCAAAGCCAGACCCTTGTTGTAGCCATTTCAGCAAAATGAGCCAATTTAGGTTGGGTAGATAGAAAAAAGAGGTTAAGGAACCATGCCCGGGCCATAGAAATTAGACTTCAAAACGGAGCTGAAGTAATTTTAAAACCATTTTACCTGTCAGAAAAAAAAATTACACATAATAACTTTAAGAATTAGTCATTTTAGTGCAGTGGACATGGCGCAAAGAAATTTGAAATATAGCTAACGGGGAATATGACAAAGTAGAAATTTGTTTAACAATATACATCATATAAACAAATTAACATACAATTAAGTCCTTTCTGTGCAGGCACAAAGCTGTGATTTCAAGGCTACATTTCAGTAGATGTCTCTTCAAAGGTCATTTTACAAAGCCGCAGATAGATCCTCTGAGGGTGCCGATTGCCCACCTCCCTTAGTATGGTTTTATGTTTCATTGACTGTATTAGCATTAAACTCTTAAAGAGTGACAGGCTGAAGTAAGGGGATCCCAGGTGGGCCATGGGATCTGCAGGGCCAGCTGTTCCTTAGCTCAGATAATTCTTCTTTTTGAGATTTACAGATCCGTTTGCATTTGACAGACCATGGCAAGTCTTTGTACTGCCCAGTCCTGATGTTTTAAAGGCGAGCAGCTTAATAATTTATTAACTGCAACATTTCCTCTGGGCTTTATCTGTGTGATGCCGTTGAGTCACAGAACATTAGAAATATGAAGAACTTAGCAGAAGCACATTCTTAAAGAGAGCTATGGCCTTTTTGTTGTTGTGGATGCCAAGGACTCCTCTGAGAGCTCTTGTTGGTTTACCTGGTTGGAAGGCAGCAGAAAATGTTCCGCTTTGTGAAGTGGGATTGCCATATCAGTTTTGAGTTTGCTAACAATATGCCCTGATCTACAAGGTGGTTAGCAATGTAATGACAGTAGAATGTGGTTGCAGTATGTTTAGAGACGTGTGTGAATTGTCTGCATGCCCCAGTGATGGAGCAGTCCTGGCACCCTCCCTCCTTTGCACCTCCATTCATGCAGCCCACTACCATTGCCATCTCTGCATCCTGCAGAAGCTTGCCCATATTTACCAACCGTATCAAAGTGCCTTTTTTTTCTATGAGGCTTTTATTGATCCTCTTCAAAATGAATATTGCTTCTGCTTTCTTTGACATATTTATAATACTTACAAGTCCTGCTTTGTATGATAATTACTGTTGATTTTTGCCCAGTACTGGACTGAAATGTCATGGTATTCTTGTACTATCCTGCTAATCTGAGACCAGCCCAGCACAATATCCTGCACATGATAAATGCTTATTCATTTAATAGAATAGCTGTGAATTTAATGCCCATGTTTCTTATATTTTTCCTAATTGTATATAATTATTTAATGATATTTCCAAAACTTTGTGAAACTTAGCAGGAAAATAAAGTACTTTTGGAGACTTTAATGTTAGGTTAATATGAAAAATAATATCTACCTTTGTAAGTTGTTCCTTAATTTACACTATATTTTCTAATATATCATTTGATTATCATGTGAAGCTTATAACATTGTCCATAAAGAAGGAAAAGATGAGTTCCTTTTGCAGAGCAGGAAGCTGAGGCTCAGAAGCGTTAACTTATTTGGATAAAGGTACATATCTAGTTAATTTTTTTAAGATAAAAATCAAAAGCAGATATCCTGAGGATTCCAATAGGACTCATTCCATTTATATATTTTTTCATCATATAGTTACTGATTGCCCATTGTGAGACCCTGAGTAGATTCAGTCAAATAAGGCAGTGACTTGACTGGCCTCTGCTATTAAGGGACCTGCGTCATAATAACCTAATACTTAATTAACAGACAACATTCATTTTCAGTAACTGAGCAGATTCGATTAATGGGACTTAATGATCATTCAGCTTGTAGCACCTTTCATTTAAAGGTCAATTCCAATGCACTGTACAGACTGTTTACTGTGTTTATAGATGACAGTTATAATAGATTAGGAGACCATCTACATTGAGGAAATAATTGGCTCTGCCATGTATGCAGTTGGCACTTAATAAGTGTTTACTTGCTAACTCCTCTGTGTTTCTGAACATATCCTTTTTATATGACCTACTTCTTCTTTTAGATAATTGACCAAAAACTCACTCAGGAAGAACAAGTGAGGGAATCTGGCATAATATTTAATTTACAACAGTTTCAGGCATAAGCTGAACAAATTGCTCAAATGTTTTGTTCTTTAATTTTAAAAGGGATGCTCTTGAGAATGGATCAGAATAGAGTTTTCCCTGCTTTTAAGTTAGCTTTACTTGTAATTCAACTACAAGTGTTCTCAAGTTACTGATATAACAAATTGAATGGCTATTTTATCTATTATGTTCTATCTCAACAAGGAAAAAAATCACATTTTCAGTATAAGGGCTGTGGGATTTAAACAGTTAAGGGTAATTCTTCCTCAAGGCTGCTTTACGTCGTCGTTATAGCCACCTGCTCTACTGTACAGAGCTGAGGTAATTAATAAGAGGCATTAACACGTCTCGTATCACCGGGGAGAAAGGAAACTGAAATCTGTTGAACAGCTTTAACTGTGAAACAGTAAATGTTGATTCACTCACCATCTTTCACTTTACCACCCAACTTGCAGTCATTTCTGCAAGGTGAAGTAAAATGTAAGCTCACACCTCGATGTAACTTTAATAGGTTTAATTACACGGAACTTGAAATATGCATTTGGCTACAGGGTACACTCCGCTACTGGTCCACAACCAGCGTTTTTGGAAAAGCAGAGCCAGTACTCAGGAGAGAGATGGGAAATAGAAATGCAGGGTTAGGATGGCAGAGGAAAGTGTGGAGTTATTGCCAATGGGGATCACTAAGATCAGAAGGGGAACAGAGGGCAAGCCACCAAAGCTAGAAGAGTAGGTGGGGATGAGTAGAAAAAGAGACAGGTTAGGGACAGTAAGGAAACAGGGGCAGACTAAAGAGAGTGCTTTATTACCCAAATTAAGAGAGAAACTAATCTATTTAGGAAGTGGGTTTTCAGAGTGCAGGGGGTGAGTGAAGAAGCACTGAGAAACTACAGAGAGCTGCCTTGCCTGTTCTTCGCTGCAATGTAATGGTGAATGAGGAGAGCTGTTTAGGGCACAAAATTAAAGGGATGGGAGCTAAATAAGGATAGGAAATTTATTTTTTAGGGATTAGTGAGATTTGTGAGCATGTATGTAGGCTGAAATTAAAGACCCAATGGGGAAAGAGTAAAGAATAGCAAGTGGCAGTTTGTCTTAGTGGGATAAAAGATGCTATCAGAGTGCTTCCTCTTAATGAGGTCCATTTCCATCACCGTATCTATGTAGCACATCATTAAAAATAACTTACAGAAAACGTCTTTTTAAATGACACATTATTTCACTTAAATCTTTACATGTGAATCCTGTTCCTACTTATTTTCCTGCACTTGCTGACAAGTCATTAGGAAAAAGCATTTCATTCAATATTGCCTGTCATCTAAGAGGTCTGTATAGCTTAAATAAAAACTTGATGGATTAACACTAGTTAAAAACAAACAAAAAAAATCCAGAGTGCTCTGAATGGTCCTGCATTTATTCACAAGCTATAATATATGCATCTTGAGATACCCATAAAAGTAAAATAAGAAGCAGGAGAGGAGGAATAACATATATAACACTAAAGAGTTAAACAAAATAAAATGGTTAGAAACATATGCAAATAATACATAATCAGAATATAAAATATATCGTCCCACAAGTCTAATTTATTTACCATATGCATTCTGCCAAGAAATAATTTTTTATCCTAGAATTTCATGGTAAACACAATTATTAAATTACTCATTGACAAATATTGCTAATGGACTTTGAAGTTATAATTTTTAACATACAGGACCTCTTTTACATGATCCCTTACTTTTATATTATTTTAAAATACCATCTAATATCCTGTTATGGATTTTTTTTAGTAGACTGGTTAACAAAATGTCACCAATCCATGAGAGTTGGCAGGAAGTCAATGACACTTTATCACAGAGGATTGCTGGCATGTTCATAATAATAATGATACCTCTAATTTGCATTAGCAGTTTCCTTCCATATCTCAAAACTATTGGACATCATAGATACCAACTGAAATGTGGCCAGCTTGATATTATGACATACCAATCATTTGGAACTCTTACTACCAGAAAACATGCAGCAGAGAAGAGAATAATTATACTTTTACAGCTTTATCTCAGGGAAGAGCAGTAAGGAGCACATGGTGATTCAAAATAAAATTTAGTAATAGAATAAAATTGACATCACCCTTGGGTTATTTTCAAACCTATAGTGCACTTATTAGGAAGACCATCAATGTATCTAGGGTATCTCTAAGAGCTAAGGTTGGCCTGTAATGTCTTGTGGAATAACTCACTAATTTCTCTTGCTGCCTAATTTGTGTTTATATTTATTTCCCTAGGGAAGAAAGCTGTGATTTTTTTTTATAGGGACTTTACTAGCAGGAGAAAGAGCCCCATTTATCTACCTCCCTCCCTACCTTAACTATGAAAGCAAAACTAACTTTGCACAATTAAAACACACAAACACACAGCAGCAAACGTTATATGAATTAGTATTGGCCACATATACATCAGGCTGAATCCACTTGGTTGTGAAGAAAATAAGATCACAAGCTGATCACATGATGTAATGATAAGCAATCAATCAATGAATTGGGGTAGAATTTAACTTCTTAATAACTCAAGTGGGATTTTATTACCTTTCAGAGCCTGACAGTCCAAAGTATTCTATGTAAGCCTTGAGCACAAAATTTTAAGTTTTCGTATTTTGTTTTCCATAGACACTGGATTATTTTACGTAATCCTTTCCATCGTTGCTTGAAAATGTAGTCTGGTAAATCAAATTGATTTTTAATTATGGGTGGTTGATTTTAGACTTCAGATAAACTAAAATGAACTAGCATATTCTTACAGCATAAACAATGGATTGCCTAAACTCCCAGCTCTCATTTCAAGTATTTGCTAATGTGGCATTGATCAATCTACAATTCCCAGACTGAAGAGAAGTGATAGGAATATTGGATAAAAAATGCCGTCCAGGCCAGAAAGATAAATTGTTTGGGTTGTCTTTTTGCAAGTTTGAGGTCACGATTCATTCATCTTGTTACTTTGCTGTATCCCTTTAGTGGCTTCAATTGCAGGATTAAATATTGAATGGTGGCAGATCATTCAATATATAGGCTCTCATAGTTTGGCATTAGATGGCTTTTCATGCTTAAAATGGATCTGTGTGCACACGGAATGCCAAAGATAATCGTGCTGATGATCTAGTCTGTGAGATTAATCCCTCAACAATATTATCAGACAATTCTTAACACATTGATTTGTCCCTGATATGACACTTCTGAAACAAATGGATATACTAAGCATTTTAGAAATAACATTGAGCCTCCTATACAGCCAGTTCTTTCAGAAAATTAACCCATTAGGAGATTTGCATGGGAACTTTCAACGCATTATCACAACCAACCTTTATTACCCCCCAACATAAAAACAAATTTTAGGAGTAATATTCACTGGGAGAGTATTCATTGTTCTCAGGTAGTTAGGAAAGGGGAAGATTTTACCTGAAATTTTCTTTTCTTAGAACCAGCCCATTCATTCTTCCCACATGGTTAAGTCATTATAATAATTCCATTTTGTACCACAAACAGTTGTCATTAATAGAGTATTAAATTTTTTTTAAAAAATACTTTGGGTAAAATTTTGTACTCATGGCTAATATGAAGAATGAAAGCACTAAATTAATATACTATGTAATAAGTCTAATTAGACCAGGGATATTCAGAACTCCATCATAGCCTGAAATGTTCTGCTTAAAATACTTAATTAAAATTTTTGGTCTCCTTATGCATTTGGTGGAGGGGGTTTCTTACATACCAAACCCATTGAATAAATACATTAAAGGTCAAAAATGCATTATTTAGCTAAGAGACCCAAGAGACTTGAAGAATTAATGGATATGCTTTTTAAAAATAAAAATGTTTTATTTATAAAACATAAAAATTAAAGTTTGACAAGGACCAAGAGGTCATTCAGTCTCTCTCTCTCTGCCTGTGCAGAATTATTTTATTTCACATTTGTCTGGATAGTCTGAAATGCCCCAGATGATAATTTTTCACTCCTTTCTGAAGTTGCTAAAATCCAGAAGTACTTCAAGGCAAAATTGTTGTTGGGTGGTTAGGGAAGAGAAATATTTTACCTAAAACTTTATTTTCTTAAAAGCAGCCAATTCATTCTTCCGAGATGGTTATTTTAAATCATTATAGTAATTACATTTTTCACTACAAAAGGTTGTCATATTTCTTTTATTTTTCCTTCAATGTAAGCACATTTAGATTTTTCTGATTTTCTCATAAGTCATTCATTCTGTTCTTTTCATCACCTGGATTTACCTCTGGCTTCCTTCCAGTTGGTTCCACATCTTTGTGGAGTGTGGAGCCTAAGTAAAGGTTGATGTGGTGATGAAGTCTGGTATGTCTACTGTATAAGAAAACAGTCCTCTGAGTCAGACAGCCAGGAGTTTGAATTCTATGTATGTCAGTTACAGCTGTGAGGTTTTTATCTATTTATTAAAATCCTCGATGCCTCATTTTCTTCACCTATGAAATGGAATAGAGCTAATGATATCTACTTCATAGGAAAGTTGTGATACTTAAGTAAAATAACAGTGGCTGGGATAAGGGAAGCAAGCAAAATTATCTTGCTTTTATTATCATTATGGTGAATTTCTTTATTGACAAGTTATTTCAGATGGATGTGGAAATCTTTTATTTTGATCTTTTTTAAATATAAAGGATTTTGTATTTTTTTTTATTTTTCTTGACTCCTTTTGAATATGACACAGTTTAAATTTTATTTTATTTTATTTTTGTTTAGTTGTTTTACAATGTTGAGGATTGAACTCAGGGGCTTTCAGCATACCAGTCAAATGTTCTACCACTGAGCTACAGGTATCCTAGCCCATTAAGTTGGATTTTAAAAAAGAAAAAAATCTACCCAGTCTATATGCAAATGAAAAAATGAGGTTAATAATAAAGGAATCTTGAAAGCATATGTATAATCAAATACAATTGCACACATCATTATGTTATGAATTAGGAACAGAGGAGGTCACTGGGAGGAAAAGAGAAAAACCTATGTAGACCTGGACTGGAAATGAAACCCCCAGAGATCCTGACTCAATTTGAGAAAGAAATTATGGGCAGAGTATAAAACAGGTGCCATGTAGTTTTTGACACAAAAAATATTGAACTAGGTAATGGGGATGGAGCAGAAAAAGGCAATGAATTGAGAATCTAGAAGTAGACAACATAATTGAGCACTTACTGTGTGCCAGGGACCATATGAAGCATTTGTATTAACTCTTTTATGTACATCTTATCTCTGCTTTAAGGAGGAGTTATCCAAGGCTGAGAAAGGCTAGAATAATACCAGCTCAGAGTCCTACAGGAGACAATGATGAAACTAATGTTCAGACTCCCAAAATTCTGTGCTAAACCAGTGAATCTCCACCTTTAGTGAACATGACATCACCTGGAGACATGTGAAAGCAGATTGTTGGGCTCTATCCCCACGTTCTGATTCACTGGGTCTGTGGTCCTGAGGATTTGCTGCTGCTGCTGGGAACCACACTTGAGAACCACTGCTCCAAATTACTTTGCTATATTTCTATTCTGTGGGTTTGTAAGTATCAAGTGAGCTATAGGGCACGCCCAGCTGTAATTTCATATAGGTTCTTAAATGTGGCAATCCCTGTAGCAGCCTTCATTTCTCTGTGTCAAGAAAGCCTGGCATTTAGTACTAGGGGAAGGACTGAGTTCTAGAGAAATTGGTATCCTGGGCATTTCTGTTTGAAAATAGAAATTCAAATAAGGAGACTGCAATTGTAATGACCCTTTGTTTAGAAGCAAGGCAGAAACCCGTTTACTATAAAATGAAACAAAGTATTGGACCTAGGATGGAGGAAATTTGACAGTGAGTCCTTTACATATTCCCCATGAGCACATTAACTTCCTTTTTACTAAGGTGAGTTGTGTTCCAGATCTTGGGAAGGCATTGGGTACCATCACATGCCTCTGTCTGAATAGGCACAAGATTGAGGGACAGGGGAACATTTACACACACACACATACACACTTCCTCCTGAGGTTACTGTGGTGACTGGACAAACCAAACCATTTATCTATATGTGCCTCGCTCTCAGTAGTGCTATTATATATAAATTTAGTATTTGTTGATAACTGCTTAGTTTGTAATAGCTAACTTAAGCTCTATTCAATATGAAAGCTGGATCAAAGAAATTTAAACTGTTTTCTATTTATGTTTATGAAGTCCTGTGTTGGATTCCTAGGAATGAAACACATGCAAATAGGAACTGAATAAAATCTGTCTACATACTTGATTTGGTTTGACCGTAAATGTGGTTATCAAAGGGATGGAATGTTGGAAGGAAGGTAAAATGTTACATTTTCAGTTTTTATTTTGCTAATAGTCAATTGACCAACCAAATACTACAACCAAATACTACAGTGGCAGAGCAGTAGCAAGAGGTAGATTTTTTTCTTTGGAGTGAAAAAAAAAAGCCATTACATTTCTCATCAGCATCTACAGACATTTGGTAAGGTCTTCTTGAATTTGATAACACCTTGGTTCCTATACAAAATAAGTCAGAAAACTTGACCTATCCTTGAGAGTTAAAATATATAATGGTCAATTCTTCAGTTCAATTCATTTCAGCTCAGTTCAGTTCAATTCACTCAGCATTATCCAGCAAGGATCTATTGATTGCCTACTTGCATTCACCCTCTTAAGTCCTGAGCTTGGTCTTGTGATAGGTAAGTACAAGTCCCATCAGCCTAGTGAGCTATCCTATGCACTTTAGTAAGAACATTCAGACTTCACATTCATTAACTAATAAGCTTATAAATCATTGCACATAACCTGTAATAGCTAAGTGGTACCTAAAGAAATTAGTAGATCTCAAATGCCCAATTTTACACCTTGATTAAAATATGAATTATAAAAGTAAATATTTGGGGTAAAGTATTTTGGATAGGAGAGAGTGCAAACACTGCTTTAGAATACTTAAGTAGTTATTTTTTTTTCGTTATTAAAATGTCCAAGATTTTATTTTTTTTCACACAGAGAACTACCTAACTGAATTCTAAACATGTTAATCATTTCCTTACAGTGAAAGCAACCAGGCAGAGCTGGTAACTGATTCCCATTGAATTAGCCTATGCTATAACAGTCAGCAGTGTGCTCCATAACTGGTACAATTTGTTTATAAGTAAAACTATTTGTGTGTGAAAAGTAACTATGAATATTCTTTGCATCAGTGATTGATTAGAGATATTTCAACTACTTGGTCAGAAGAAAGGCTTTCAATTCTGCTTTCTCCTGTAGACTTAGACAAAACAAGTTTCCCCTGTAATCTCTGTGTTATGCCATGGCCCATTTGAGCTGTACAATGCAGTACTTGTTCAGTTTTTGTTATAACCTTCATAGAAGATAGAAAATGTACCCCAAACTGCTATGCAATAAGATCATTTCTTGCCTGCCAGTTTGAAGTTTGATGTACAATATGTTATTGTTGTGAGAGTGAAGTTTATGGCAAGTGAGTCTCTGGCAGTCTGTCACTTCACCTGACTACAGTAAAAAAGGTCTCCAGATAGACTGTGTTTGCAACTACTGTAAATGTTCCTGGATTTGTAGCATCTTGGTAGTGGAATTTATGAATTAACCAGCATTCCTTCTTTGCTGTTTTACAAATCAAAGTTTAGTTTCAGAGACCATTACCTATTTTACTCATGTGTCTTGGGGGAAAAGAGGAGACAGCTGTTGAGATATTGAAAATATTTTCTTTTATTTTCTGTCTCGATTTTTTTTTTGTTACACTTTGGAGACCTTATGTAATGTTTAACGTTTCAATTTACTATATGTATTTTCAGCTTCAGTATTTGTCATCTTGTTCCAATTTAATGAAAGCTTATTTGGCTATGGTTTTCATTGGAAAGCAGAACACACGTACAACTTTCAGCAATAATATATATTTTTCCTTTTCTTTGGATTGGAACAGCCTTCTAAAATTTTCTCTACTGAAATTCTGGCAAAGTTATGTCTTCAACATTTGGCTGAGGGTTTGGAATGTTTTAAACATTTGAAGTGACTGGGATCAATTACTGTAACCTAAAATGGATAACCTTTAAGACACAAAGCTCATGTTTTTCTTAATCATCTCATTACATGACATTTTTCTGTTTGTATATCGATAAAACACTGTATGTTGGCTAAATAAGGCTCATTTCATTTATTTCCAAGTACTGTTGATATTGTAAAGCTAGCATATTACATATAACATTAAAGTTATTTTTAAGAATATAACATCTTTGTGGATGAAAAAAAATAAAATTCAGAAGATGGATAAACTTGTAACAATTTAGCAGTCTAACAAAGTATAATAAATAGCAAAATCGTGTATTTCAAATGAATCTTTTAAAAATTCACAATGCGAACATATTTTTAAGCTCTGTTTTTCTAATTAAGGGAGCTTGAAGAGTTTTCTTATTCATTCTCCCTAGTGTTATTTTGTTACTGAAAGTCTTTTTTTTCCCCCAATATAAAATCACTGCTTCCTCTGAGAGTTGTTTACTTAGAAGAGGTTATGTTGTAATATCCTGTTATTTTTATTTATCAGGTTAATATAGGACTCATATTACACTCTTGGGGTAGAAAGAAATCCAGGCCTTACCAGCTTCAACATTTGACTTGATAAATATAAATGTGGAGCTACCCTCTGCTGATGGTACGTGGTGGATGTGACCCATGACGGGCAGATGGTTGTAGCGATGGAGAGAAATATTACAGCCAGAACATTCCTGCTCCTGCTCCAGTGGATTCAGAATACATTAGCAGAGTCTTCTCTCAGCTTGGAGATTTTTTCTGATGATGGATTAGTGATAAACTCATATGCAAGTTATTCTACAGTTCCTCTGAGACCTTAGTTTTTCATGAATGAAAAGGTCATTGGTAAATTTTTCACATTCTTTTATTATTTTTCCCATGGAACCAGATTTCTTTGTAAAATTTTGCATTTTCTTAGAAATAGTAGATTGTAGCTGTCCAGTTTTAATGGCCTAATTATTTGGTGGCTTGGAGAAACTTACTATTCCCTCATGAAGTAAATTATGTTTGTTAAAGAGAGAACTTTGAGGAAAGTTGAAGTCATTCTGTGAAATACAATCTAAGACTTTCACGAGGCCAGAATCTCCTTATTTTGTCCTAAATGACTTTTGATGTAAGGCCAAATTTTATACCAGATGTGTGGTATTTTATAATAATTACATGGTGCAAGCCTTCAATCATTTTCCACTGAGACAATTCAACATCTGTTTTATCAAAATGGTTTTTAAGTTTTTTTTTTTTCAGGGCCACAGATGAGTAAGAATATTAAGTGAGACACTGAGTCACATAGCTTATTATTTCATAATGTGAATTTCTTTTGTATTTATCTCTTATAAATTGCTCCAGACCTAAAGATTTCCTTTAATGATTGAGCATAATAGAGTTCGTTTCTCTGACATTTCAGGATAAAATGTTAAGGGTATTCATTTAACATTTGCACTTATTGTTTTCTTTATTCTATTAACCATTGTAGTTCCAAATGCAGATGAAAATTTAATGAGAAATAGATAAGGAAGTGCACAGTAAGGGGATGGTGTGGTCCATTATTGTCATCTCCACTTTGAGACCACTTTATCTATTTACCAACCCACTTCACTCTAAGCCTTCTTATCTGTGCTAAACAGAATTTACAGATATTGATTAACAAAAACAAGTGGTCAGAGGTCATAAATGGAGGAGATGCCAGAACCATATGACAGTGTGGAAAACTGGTTCTCATTCACCCGTTGGCACTCTCAACGCTACATGAAGGGCAATTTGAGAACTGCATTTAGCTCAGGTGATGGGAAAGTCTCTGAACTCAATAGCTGCTCACATCATTCTGTTTATTGGAATACCAAAATGCACAGGTCCTCTCCTTTGCTGTTCTTGAATATTTCATTCAGAACTATAGGGAGAAGGGCTGGGGTTGTGGCTCGGCAGTAGAGTGCTTACCTTGCACATGTGAGGCACTGGGTTTGAGCCTCAGCACCAGATAAAAATAGCAAAATAAAATAAAGGTATCATGTCAAAATACAACCAAAAAAAATTAAAGAAAAAACTAGGGGGAATAACTTTATTTTAATTGTTTCTAATTTAATGGGCAAAATCCCAAGTTTGGGAAAAAGTACACTCACTTTCTGTGTTGTAGTCATGCCACAGGCCTCAAAATCCTGTTTACTATCTGGCTACTCTTACAGTCAAAGCAAGGTCAGTGCAGCTTTCCAAACCTGTGCATTTGCACTGATATTAGTACAGTGGTCATTTTTCTGGGCCAATGTAGGCATAAGCAGCCATAACAATAAACACGTGCACATCCGTGGCCCAAAATAAATCAAAGTGGACATAATGAAAATTTTCCAGTGAGCTTAAAAAAATTTAATATACTTCACCTCTTTGTGGGGAAGGCAAGGCAGCTGGTTTGGTTTTCAATAGAATTTTTATGTGGATCAAACTTCTTTTTGTTGCACTTGCCTAGGATTTTCTTTTCTCACAATTATGATGCAAACAAAGAGGTGGGACAGAAATTACATTTATAAAGTTTGGTGGATCAAATGAACACTTTGTGAGACAACTTGGATTTTTATAAGCCATCTGATGTTTGAATATAATTTCAAGGACAACAAAGCTCTACAATAGGAAATTTATTTAAAACCTCACTTTTTCTTTGATGAAAGGATTTTCTTTTGTTGTTTTTCGGACAAATTTGACTTGAAAATAAAAAGAAAACATATAACCATGATGAAATATATTTTTGTCCCATAACTGATTTGTCTCAGCTATTTTTCATCACAGTTCAATTATTTCCAAATTATTTGTAGAGTTTCAGATTCTTGCCACGGTCACATATATTTTGCTCCAAAGATATGACACAAGTATTATCCCAGGCATTTCTAAAGCTGTGCTATTCAATATTCCTATCATTCAGACACGGTTTGGCAAAGATGGTAGTTCAGTCAAGCGAAATGTACTTTAAGTCCTAGGGTTGATCAGTCAAGAATAAGATTTCTCCAGTAAGACATTTTTACAAAGGCACAATGACTATGCTTTCATAGTTCAAACAAACAGAGCATAAGGAATTATTTTGAAATATAATGATGGTACAGCTGTAACAATAAAAAGGTCTGTAATAAATAAAAGATTGTGCATCTGTTTTGGAAGACCTCTGACTGCTATACCTTGTAACTTGCCGCAGGCTTGATGTGCTGTATCTCAAATGCAAGTACAAATGCAGAAATAGCATATCCCCCATGTTATGCTTTGTCTTGAAGAACTTTAGGCAGTTAGGGACATGCTATTTGATGACTAGGAGAGTGGAGTTGAAACATTTGACCAAATTGTGTTTAACTATTATCTGTTTTTTTTTCTGAGAAGAAAATTAGGTTTTATCTGTTTTTCTAGAAGAGGTAGAGGGCCGGTGCTAAGACAGGCACCTTCTTACCCATTTGTGGCACTGAGATGCCTTTGCAAAACAGGATACAGTTTAATAGCAGATTCTTTTTGGATAAAGATTATTGTCCTTTTCTTTATTTCTTTATTTTATTTACTTAATTTGGTGCTGGGATTGAACCCAAAGCCTATGCACGCTAAGTACAAGCTCTAACGCCGAGTAACCCCCTGAACTATAAAGATTATTTTCTTAATAAGCAATAAGAATTTTGGCTTGTTGTCATTGTGCTTCAGAATTTGCTACTTTGCTTTTTCAATCACCATCAATATGGTCTGATTAAAAAAAAAAAGATCTCTGGCATTTTGCTTCCCCTTCTCTTCCCATAAATGAATAATCACAATCCTTACTTTATTCAGTGCAGTACAGCGTCATGAGGACTATTAAATATAAAATTCTTAACAGTTTTACAGTATGTAACTTAAATTTGAAAAATCTATGAATGGTTAACAGAGTATTCCATCTAAATCTTCTCCAAGGTCAGAAATATTATTTTGGAATATGAAAAAGCACACCTACAAAGGGAAGTAATTCATCACTTTAAAAAACAAATTTTGAGTTTTTAATAGAAGCCAAACTGACTCAGACACCCAAGCCATCAATAAAGCTTGGCAGAATTTGAAGAGAATATCACGATGTAACTCTTTTTATGGATCAAGTTCAAATGAAGTTGACAGTGTGTGCCTAATCAGAGCGCTGAGAACTGGAAGCTGCAGACAGTATTTCCACTTTCTCTTGTTGACGTTTTGTATGTGCAAGGCGGTACAGCCAGACTGATTAAAAATGTCAAGCCTTTGCTAATGTGAAGCACATGCTTTTAAAAAATCTGAATTCTGAGTTCAAGAGGCCCCAAGCCACAGCATGAAAACAGAGTACGTTTATTAATTAATGCATTCAATTATGTTGTATTTAAATAGGACAACACTTAGGAAATCCCATCCATGTAAGCTCACCATTGATTAGAATATACAGCTACCATCAAAGGAGCCCGAGAAATTGAACCGTGTGCTGTGAGCTGAGGACAAGGCCAAGGTGGAGGTGTGTAATCATTGGATGCTCCCTGAAGGCTCTTCATCATCAGTAGTCAGTGCTGACACTTTCCCATGGAAGGCGGTTTTCTTCATAAGTGGAAGAGAGCATCAGGAAGGCAACAGAAAATTGCTGCTCAGAACCTTTATTATAATTGGGCACTACTTCCACTCACTTCTGACCTGGCTTTTTGATAAATGTAAGAGAAATCAAATCCAGGAGCCAGAACCTAAGAAAGGTACTAGATGTGGTTACTCACTATTCCCAACTGGAAAGCTCCATCCACTACCATTTCCAGGTAACTTCTACCTCTTTTCCCATAAGGTGAAGTCAGCTCCCAGCCTCCTCTATGGAGCATTCCATCAACCCTCTCCTATACTGTCACCATTCCTGCATGCCTCCCACTGTGCTCACAGTAGATGTTGCAGAAATTGATGAGAGAGGCATCTCAACCTGAAGGCCTTCTTGATCTTTCCTCTCTCATTGCCTTTCTCTTTGAATATCAATGAAAGCATTTTCAGAGGCTCTGCATTTAGCAGGAATAGATTGAGGGCTGGGGTTTGGCTTAGTGATAGGGTGCTTTGCTGGCATGCTCAAGGTCCTGGGTTCAGCCCCCAGGAACACATACACACACAACACCCCAACAGGAATTGCTCAGATGTTGTGCACATAGAACTATGCTGGACACGTAAGGAGATGGCAAAGGGGTAATAAGCATGGTTCCCATCCTCAAAAACCTGATTATAGACACTGAAGAAGAAAAGGCAAAGTGGTTTCTAACTTAATGCACTAGGAACAATGATACAACACCTGATAGAAATAGGGGACTCAAGTGAGGGAGCTGGCTGTCTAAGGAAGAGGAGGAGTTTGGCTTTGGGTCTATCAAGTGGTTGTTATAGTCATGTCTTTTTCTGCATCTGTGGCCCTGGAAAAGGCATCTTTCCTCCTCATAACAGTCAGTTACCTAATGGTTCTCTAACTTTTTCATGTGTATCTGCTTCCTTCATATCTAACTATCTATAAAATGCATAATCAGCTACAGATCTTTGTACATGACAGAACATTTTTGCAGGTGCTAAATTTAGTTTTCAGTGATAGTAAATTGATTTGTGGCAGACTCAGAGAATACTTCTCTTGTGGATCTGAATAGCAATGTATTAGAAAACAACTGTATCCCCCACAATTTCTGACATGAGAATTCACTAATTCCATACATGCTACCTATTTATTTTAATCCTTGCATTAACTTTGGGTGTGTTGGTTCTGTGGTGCTTGTGGGGTATCCAATAAACACTCAAATTTCTGTACTTGAAAGGAAAGAGAGACCAGACTATGAAATCATTAACATATTTCATTAACAAAGTAGCTGAAACTGCTTTGGGTCATGATTATCTTTCCTCAGTTTCTTTACCTATAATACTTCACAGATGGCGCATAAGGATGATTCTTACTCTTCAAATAATATGATGCTTTAAAGGTTTCCTACTATTATTTTCTCATCATCAGACTTCTTTTAATTACCTTAAGAGCCTTTGGAAAGGTATCAGGATGTAGCTCAGTGGTAGAGCCTTTAGCTAGCATGTTTGAGGCCCTGGGCTCAATACCCAATATCATAAAAAAAATTAAAAAAGAAAAAAAGAGCCTATGAAGATAGAAATGTCATAGATAGCATTTTAATGGTAAAAAATAAATTTGCAAAACCATGTTTTAATTTTTGCCTCTGTTTCTACTAGCAAAAATAGACTGAAATGATGTTTGATTAATTATAGTTTCAGACATTTAAGTCTTGTCATATTCGTGACAAGCAGATTTACCATCTTTAAATTTTTAGGCTAAGGCAGGGCAATGAAACAAACTTAAATGCGAGATTGGAAACTAAAGAACAGTAGCCTTTACCTTTAGAATACTGTTAACTTTCATTCCATCTGTACTGAATAGACTTATTAAAGAGGTGATTTGGGGAATGTTCTATCCATAACATGACTGTAAAATAGGAGGGTTGATCTCTGTTGTGTGGCCTGTGGAAATAACTATATTTCTGCACATCCTATGGATGTCTCAGTCCAGTTCTCAATCCAGAACTCTGATGGACAGAGTTCAAAGATAGAAGCCAATCTCTTTATATAAAATAAATTCAGCAATAGGAGAAGGAATAAATAAACTTTTGATTATCATTTTATAAAACTAATTTTTTACTTTTGGGTTGGATCTTACCCTTTCGGGTTGAATTTTAACACAACCAAGATAAATTCATGTAAAGATGAATAGCAATTCTCAGGGTGAGTTGCTTCATTTCACAGCAACTAAATTTATCAAAATATGTCAAAATAACATATTATAGGGAAGTGTGACCCTTGAAACCTCTATAAAGAAAAAGCTAGTAGTAAGTAGTTCAGATCTTTTAAATAATGTCATTCTAACAAGAAAGAAAATGTCACATTGTTTGTTACTTTTTATGACGCTGTAACCTAAATGACATTGGTGTTGGGACCCAGGACCTTAAGCCTTTGTTGAGTGAATGAATGAATGGATTTTGTTACATACTGACCTTCAATAAGAGGAAATACTTGGGGACTGAACATATTAAAGCTATAAAGAATGACTCTGAATTTTAAAAGTTACAATAATGAAATTGACATTTGTTCAAAATATATTGCATCATTTAAAAAAGACATCCCAATAAATCATTAGCAAATGACCTACTTTTCCATAATATCTTTGCTGCTTTTATGCTGTATTAAGAAATTCATCCTTTATTCCCAAATATTCCTGCTATGATCGTCAAAAGGCATATTAAAGACTAAAATGCTGATGCCAATTCATTGAAAATCCCTCTTACAACTACAACTGATATGCATATAATTATATTTACAAATATTGAGATTTTTCTCAAGTGTCTATTATAGTGAAATTCTGCATGTTTTTATAAACTTGACCTGCTGAGTTCAAATGTAGTTACAATTTCTTTCTTCAGATCTTGTCTCACCTTTAATTCTGACTTTCTTAATGTGATCGATATAGAAGTATTATCACAAACTTTCTACGGGAAAAAGCAAATAGGTCTGTAGCTTAACACCCTGATATACAAGAGGAGATGTGATATTGACCAGGGAATTTTCCTTTCCAGCTCCAGCAGTTAGTAACTCACTGCAAGAATAGAGATAAATATTAACTTAGTTGTACTTAAACTTTAAGTTCTTCCAAATCCCCCCCCCACACACACACACACACAAAGACACCAATTTATCATCCATCCCTCCCAGAGGTCCTTTCACCCAAATTCCTTACAAGACACTTTCTTCTGGGACAATAAAACATAAATAAAATGCAGACAGAAATATACACCACATTCTGGGCAGTTTGGGGCAAGGTTTTGAAAGCATATTGATTGGAAAGGCAGTGTTTCCCTAGAGAAAACTTTAGGTCCAACTACAAACATCCATCTTCTGTGAACTAAAAGGGCCTCATCCTTGAGGAGGAAAAGATGAAGGAATTCTTGAGAGGAGAAAATGGTGGTGGTGGGATGGTGAGGAATCCGAAATATGGCTGCTGGCTGTGGTTGGTTAGCATCCCCATGAGAATTTGGCTTTCTCTCTCTCTCTCTCTCTCTCTCTCTCTCTCTCTCTCTCTCTCTCTCTCTCTCTCTCTCTCTTTAATTTAGCTTGCCTGATTGAAGAGTTAAAACATAAAGGGTTGTCCTTTATAGTATACTCTTTTCTCATTAAAAATGATGGGTTTGGTGTGGATGAAATCCATTCATCAAGAAACATTCTTGCTCAAGGATCCAGTCTCCTGGCCTGTATTATTCACCTGCCATAGTAAAAAAAAAAAAAAAAAATGTATCCTATGAGATGAGCTGTGTGCATTTCTTAAGTTAGCAGCATGGGCACTAGTTCAAGAAATGAAACCTCAGGCGTGGTTATACTGAGACCACAAAGCAACGAAGAAGTAGGTTCCAGATAACCTAGGGCAGTCAAGGGTTCAGACAAACACAGCAAGCAGAGGTTTCCGGTAACTGAAAATTGCTTCATCCACATGGTGGCATTCTGATAAATGAGGTAAACATGACAAATGAAAGGAAGAAAAAGATAGGAGCCACAGTAAATAGTTGTGGCTCCTAGCAACACCCATTTTCAGTATTAAAGGGACTTTTCTAGAGACCCTTTCTATTCAGGTAAGGACCATGCAAAATTGGCCCATCAGGACATTTTTTGGTGTTGCTTCTTGGCCACAAAGTGTCTTTCATCTGATGGAGTACCTGGCATCCCTCTGGGGTCATCTCTGAGGAGACATTCAGGGCTCTGGAAAAATGAAAAATGCAATTCTTCTGTTATAACACAATTTCTATGAGAAAATGCAGTTCGTTCCTATTCCAGTCTGAGTTGCAAGGGGCATATTTCCTTTCATCCCAGCAGCCAAAACAGAGGCCTCCTGGTCTCATTTTAACTGTAATAGCCCCAGGAGCTTTGGCTATGGTATTTTTCCCTGTTGGGCACAGATCCAGGATGGGGACTAGATATTCCACAGCACTAATGACTGCATCCTTGTTCGTGTGTGCATTGGTATTGGCTCCTACTAGTCACATTACTTCTTCAGAATTGGATGTCAAGGACTCTACCCCAGAATCTACTTACATGGGTGATTTGTCAGATCTTGGTGAGAGGAAGCCTTGTCATTTTACATATTAAAATCTACTCCAAGGAAAATAGCATAATGAGAATATTATGACATATAAATGGACATTTTCTTTAGTTACTGACATGTCCTCAAAAACATCTATATGATTACCATACTACGCTTTTATGATTTTGAGTGCTTAAAAATCATCTCCTATTTTAAATCCCTACAGTGTCTAAAAGCCATAGATGCTGGACAAATGACAATAATGATGACAGGGTCAAGATTAGTGTGTAATAACTAATCAAGCAAGACTCTAATTTTCTAGCTCTGAAAATGATATAACCCACTTGGAAAGGCTTTTCATCTGGTGATGTGCATGGCCTTGACTGCCCATATACCTGGATATCTCCAGGTGTGGAGGAGGACAGGGCAGGTGTGGAGGAAGGCAGCAGAACCTAAATAGACCTAACTCTGTTTCTGTCTGTCTTAGAGACATGCAGTATTTCTCTTTGCTGGACCTTGCTACCAAGTAGCTGTCAGCTAGCAAGTTAGAACCTTGATTTTTCCTAAAAAGGCATTTTCCTCATGTATATAGTTTTGCTGCTTTCCAACATATTGCTGTAATTAATGGTGCTCACTTTTTGTATAGACACTCTATTAACATCAGTGCCACATGACAATTAAGAAGGGATGAGAGGGTAACAGCAAAAAAAAAAAAAAAAAAAAGAACAAAGAGTTTTTGAAAAAATTGCCTTAAAGATGAGGACCACAAATGAAAATGTGCAAAAAAATGAAAGTTGTCCCAGGTTGTGTATGAACTTTCCATTTATTTTCTACATGGCATTTTGTGTAGTGGGAGAGATGAAAAAAATGTCTCATCCATTTTCTCTGAACTAAAGTATATTTTGAGTATTTTCTTCTTTGTTTCTTTTAAAATGCATTCCACTTGTACATTAATGTGCATGAGGCAAACCTGTGTCATCCTTTTAAAAAATTTGACTCCCATTTCATCTGTTGTCATTGCTTCCGTGTGCTCAAAGTCTGGTGTAAAGGTGGGAGTTAAAACAGGGCATTAACCTGCTGTGTGTCCCCATCAGCTGTAGTGGCCTGATCCTGGGACTTATCCCTAAGCCCTGCTCCAGTGGTCAAGAGCCGTTATCTAAAGCCTGTCCCTCATAGCTTTCTTCACTCTTGAGGCTAGTTATGGCTTGTCAGTCACCAGGTAGGCACCATGGTGATGACACAGAAAGTAATTTATTGATAATAACTAACAAGGTAACCATTTTAGCTTTTTTTCTTTTCTTTTTCTACTTTCATACCTCATAGAGCGTTTTTTTGACTAAGTGTTTACTTTCCCATTTAAATGTTAAAGTCAAGCTAATTGTTGTGGTTAAATGCTCTCACTATCCCTTCTGGGAACATATGTAAGAACACCTAACACAGACTCTTAGAAAAAGAATTTTTATAATTAGGGGGCTGCTGGTTAGGCACTGATTCTAAAAACTTCAGTTGGCAAAAGAAACAGCTCAAGTGCAGCTAAACGACACAAAATACTGGGCCCCCACCCTTGGAGATTCACATATGGCTAAGTCAGGAGAGGAGCCCAAGAATGTGCATTTTAAATGAGTGTTTCAGATGATTCTAATGCTAGTGCTCTGGGATTCTGGGTTTGGCTAACAAAGGAGGGGAGGGGCATACAGCTGTTCCTCTCCTAAATTCAGACTCCAAGGAAGACATTTTCTCTAGTGTGCATGTTAATGCCTTGGCATTGCTGTTAGGAAGACAATGAAGACTTCCTGCGAAGGTGCCATCATAAGTTCATCCTTCTGGCCCCATCTTCCCCACACCCACACACCCTTTCCTGCCTCCTGGTTCTAAATACCAGTAACAGATAACGTAGAAGAAAGGGAAAATTTTAAAAGTCACATTCATAATAGAAAATAAAATAAATATGCCCAGGGCTGAGAGAAATAAGAAAAATACACTAGTTAAGTGAAGCTGAAGAAAGAGCCTACTGGACTCTGGGTAGGAGGGTAGTCAGCAGCAGGCAGAGTTTGACTCCTACAGGTAACAAGAGCTAAAGATGCTCCACCTGAGGCCTGGAACTGAGGCGACCCTGAAACAGGGATGCAGCTGGAGTTGGAGCTGAAAAGAGCTAAAAAGGGGAGAGGGGGAAGGAGGAGAAGAAGAAGAAAGGAAAGAAGGAAAGAAATAAAGAAGCTTGTAAACTGTGCTCTAGAAAGCTGAGTATTTAGGGGTGGCCATGTAGAGCAGATACAGCCTCCCAACCAAGACTCAAGCTCACATTCTCCCTGACTTGGAGGCTGGATGTATAATATCTCGTGTTTCATGTCAGTACAAAAGCTCGAAGGTGTCAATACTAGATCTGGTTCTGGAAAGAGAATGTAGCGGTTGAATGGAGGCAACCAAAATACCTGCGTTCAAGAGACAGGCATGGAAAGAGACAGCCACAGAGAATATATAAAATACTATTCAAAATAAGTAGGACAATTAAAATTGTAAAAAATATAAGGAAAATGATTACTAAGAAAGCCAGTGAAATCAATCTTGGGGAGATGAGTTCACTGCATATGAAATGAAAATAATTAGTTCTAAGTAAGTATATTTAATATCCTCAGAGTGATATGAAGCAAGAACAAAGTATATCAAAAAATATCATTAAATATTTGAAATGTTGCTGGGTAGGTGGCATACAACTATAATCTCAGCTACTCAGGAGGCTGAAACAGAAGAATCCCAGGTTTAAGACCCACCTGGGCAATTTAGTGAGACCCTGTTTCAAAAATTAAATAAAAAGAGCAGGGAATTAGTTCAGTGGTAGAGCACCCCTAGGTTCAATCCCCAGTACTGGGGGAAAGTTGTTTTTTTTTTTTTAATATATGGTCCTTGAAATTAAAAACATTAATAGAGAAGGTAAGCTGTAGATTCAACATAGTTGGGAGAAAAAAAAAATCAGTGACCTGAAAGGTAGTATTAGTGAACTCAGTTAAAATAGATCATAGAAAAATAAAGATTGAAAAATTTAAAACAAATAAGAGACACAGAAGATGAAATGACAGACTGCAAAATATAATATGAATATCAAAAAGAGAATGAATGAAATAGAAGAGAAACAACATTCAAAGAGATAATGGTTATTATAGATTTTTTTCAGAACTGGTAGATGAGAAGAAACAAAACAAAAGAAACAAACAAAACTTGGTATCAAAATATAGACTATCAAGGACCCAAAGAATAATATTAATTTAATCTGAGGGAAAGGACCAAGAAACCATTCATAGAAACATCTTTTCATAAACATTCATGAAAACAATATTTTATTCCAAAATGCTTTTGAAATACAAAGAGAAATAAGGTACCAACCTAGATTTCTATTCCCAGCTAAACTGCTATTCAAAGTATTTAATTTGAGCTCTGGGGAGAAGGAGGTAAGGAATCTTTGACTTAATAGTGTAAATGGTATGGATTCACAAAGAATTTTCAACCTAATTTGGAACACATTGGGTAAATATTAATTATAATAAATCTCTTAAACCAATTAGGAAGGAACACCAATGAGAATATAATGTACTCCATGTGCATGAACGTATAATGTTTGCAATTTATTAGAATACTAAGACAATCATACAAGGTTTCAGATAAGCATTGAAAATGTTGTTCGGTATCTTTACACACATTGTTCATCCAATATATTCCTTCTTGGGTTTATTTTCAGGAAAAAATTTATCTTTCCAAAAGATTTGACTTCTTCCTTTAGAAAGTGGAAACTATGTAACAACATTTTCACGTTTTCTATAGTTGCTAGGAAACTCCTAGTCAAATTTTGAGTCTAATTGTGGTAATGGGATTTTTTTTATATCATATCAGACCAAACCAGAGTTTATTTTGCTAACAGTCCATGTTCTTTGCTATATGTAATTCTGCCAAAATTTATCCCTAAATGAATAGGCTATTTAATTTTGCCAAGTACTTGAAATTTTTTGAAGATAGCCATTGCAATGAATTTCTTTTAAGAGGAGAATTAAGTTAAATCTACCATTTTTATAACCAGTTTAGAAAAAAAATACTGTTTTGTGGGGAAAATAGGTTTAATAATCTAGTTTCATGATGTGTGTGCATGAGAAGAGAAAAACAAGAATTTATTTTTAAAAATGTCCAATTACACTTCTAAAAACTACCATAGCACTTTGGATTTGAAGCAGTAGTTTGAAGTAGATCTTTAAAATAGGAATACTGATCTGGACTTGCATAAAATGTTTTCACTGTTTTCATGTAAATAATTATTATTGTTATCATTATTATTAACATTATCAACAGTGCTAGTAGGCAAGTACCTAGCTACCACTGAGAGACGTCCCCAGTACTCAAAATTTGTATATTAAAATCACCTGAAAAAAATAAAACCTTATAAAATATCTCAGAGATTTATTGTAAGACTGTTTGAAAGTTTACATGATTTATGAAAAATTATTCAGAAATCAAACACATATATTAAAGACCAAATTCACAGAAGGAGGGGGAAAAACACAAAATAGATACCAGCTGTACATTTAACTTTAAATCTTCAGTGGTGCCCATCTGTAAACAGGAGGATTGCGAGTTTGAGACCAGCTGGGCAAATTAGACCCTATCTCAGAATAAAAAAATAAAAAGGGTTGGGGGTAGTAGAGAGCCCGGAGTTCAACCCCCAGAATGGGGTTGGTGGGGGTTGGGGTGTTAAACTGTTTTCAGCTGATTTCATTTGTGCCACTTCACTAGATTGCAACCTTTGTCATTGTCTGTACTGGTGAGTAAATTTCTTCTCCTGAGCGCTGATTGGTGATGCACTATTAACATATGATTTCAAAATATTCCAAAGTGTATTTTTTTCCCCAAAGCCTATATATTTCAGGTGGTCCTGTAACATGAGGGAGAAAGAGGAAGGTCAGCTTTTCCTTGCTTCTCTGACTGTGCTTTCTGACCACAGTGATTTTCAAGCCTCATGGCACATTTGAATGCTGGGTTGTCTCATCATTCTGGCACTGTTGTCTTTGATTCCAAAAGTGAATATAACATTTCAAATGTCGGAAATGTGCTATAGATTTTTTGGCAGTAGGAAGGAAGTCAGTTTGACTTTCATGTCTTTAAGAAATATATAATGTTATGACCAAAATTAGTACTCTGAAATTATTTTGCTCTGAAATTGGAAAGAACTAATATACATCTATTATGATATATATATACGAATCCTTTGACTGGCAGCCAGGTTTGAGCATTTCTTTTTACTAGAAATCAACTTTCATATATTCATTTATTCACTTGGCATGATAAGAGAAACAGACAAGGATGGGAAAAAAAGTTGCATATAAAATTTTTATACTAATGTAAAGTAAGTTTCATTAGTATAGACCGATCATTTACCTATGTTTTTATATATGACAGTGGATAAACTTATAAAGTATTTGTATTTATAAAGTATAAAGCATTTGTACTACTTATAGTGTACAAATACTATAATTATACTAATTGCCAATATTTCAAGAAAGGGAAGAGCTTAAAATACATTTAGATTAAATAAATTGTTGCTTACTGAAATTTAAAAAAAAATATTTCAGAGTGAAAATTGACATCTAATTTAGTTTTTTTCAGTTATGACCTGATAAGGCTTTGTTTTGATTTGTTTTCCCCTTATATAGTATACTTATACTAATCCACTTGTAATCACTTAAAAGGAGTTGTTTGGCATGCATATCATCCTGAGACACCTTATAATAAATCCAATCCCCTACCTCCCCAACATGCCATATGTTAAATTAATTAAAAAAGGAACTTTTAACTGTACTTGTAAAAGCACCAAGAAATCGTCTCAACTAAAAAGCACCTGGAGTCTATGTTTTAGAATCCCCAAGGTTAGTTTCTATAATATTTGGGAAAATTTGAATAATATAGGAAATGGGTAGTCTTAATTCACATCCCAAGAGCAGTCGCTTTCTTCTTGTCAGTACCTTCATTTAAATATCCATAATGCATTTTTATTTTCAACAGCTGCTTAATATGTTATTCAAGTTAAAATATGGTTAAGCTTAGTCATATAAAACCTTGGAGACATCAAGGAATGTGATATTTCTGACCAGCTGCAAAAATGGTAACCTCTTAGAAAAAAAAAATGAGCATAATAGAAGGAAAAGGAAGCAGTGAGTGTATTAATTTTTTTTCTTCCTTGTGTTTTTCCTCTCATATTGCTTTCCTTTTTTTTAAAAAAAAAAGCCTCTAATAGAACTCTAACCTTTAAAAGTTCTCTGAGTCAAGCAATTTTTCATGATCGAGCTGTCTTGAGATTGTTTTTATTTCAGTTTAACATTTCTTTTGATTCACTACATTTTTTTCAAAGTATTTATGAGATTTTACTCCTGAGTTCGGATGAGGTTAGTAACTCATGATTTCAATCAGGTCATTGACTATATATATACATATATATATTTTTTCTCCAAAGATTTCCCAAAAGAAATTTCAACAAAATTATTTCCAGATAAAATGTGTTGTAAAATAATAAATGTGTTTCTATAATGAGGCAAATATACTCTCATAAGTGCTCTTCCCTATTAACATGAAAAGATTTTATTGATCAAGAAACACCCAAGCCTGCACTATAGTTCTCTAAAAAACTAACCCTCTTATAGTAGTAAATTGTCTGCCTCAATATTATGTTTTGATCAAAATTGTGTCGCTTAGCATATTGTTGATTTCGATGAGAAAATACTTGATTCTAAGATAGTACGTCTCTATTTTCAACATAGTATGCTAGAGCATGGAACACAATTACAGCAATAAGTCTTCAATTTTGTTTCTCAACAATTTATAATATTTTAGTGTTTATTAGTTTCTCAGTAATCAAAATAAAAATTATTAACACCATCGTAATGACTAGTTATTCAATCCTTTTACTATTGTGACTTTTATATCTTTCTATTACATAATTTGGATTTATTTTTTGCATTTTTGTACAGGAGGACATTAATAGAAAAAGCATTCATAAAATACAATCTCCTGGAGCAAAAAAAGTAATCAGTGCTAAGAAGGATTTATTTTCTAATAAAGAACTAAACATCACTTTGAGGGAAAAAATTGTTAGATTGGCATGCTCATGGGTCAAGAAACAAACAAGAATATAGGTATTAGCTGGGCACAATGACATGGCTGATACCTATAATTTGGCCCTAAATTGTAATAAAAATGAATCATGATATTATTATTTCTGAAGCATTTCTCTGTACAGGTGCTAGCATAGATATGAAATCATGCTTTAAGATTTGTAATTTGTAATCCCAGTAGCTGGAGAGGCTGAGGCAGGAGGATCTCAAGTTCAAAACCAGACTCAGCAAAAGCAAGTACTAAGCAACTCAGTGAGACCATGTCTCTAAATAAAATACAAATAGGGCTGGCGATGTGGCTCAGTGATTGAGTGCCCCTGAGTTAAATCCTGGTACCCCCTCTACCCAGAAAAGAATATAGGTATCCGGATGAAAGAAGAAAAAGATAAATTTTTGTTCCCCTAAATGATAGTTTCATCTTCACATACTATTTAAGTGAGGTGTTAAAATCCACACTCCAGGACAAAGCCAAAGCAAAAGCCAGGAAGTCAATCATTTTGATGTTTTCTTTATGTTTTTAACATAGCTCTTTGAAAATGAAGATGATTTGAGGACATTTCTCATGTTTTATCTGACTGTTTGATATCTGTATATCTCTCCAAAACTAAGATTTACATTTCAAACGTTGAATTTATGCTTGAAGATTTACATGTAGATGGTTTTTTAATATTCCTAATTTTGAAAGAAAACCTATAATTTGGCCCTAAATTGTAATAAAAATGAATCATGATATTATTATTTCTGAAGCATTTATCTGCACAGGTGCTAGCATAAAAATGAAAGCATGCTTTAAGATTTGCCTTGGGAACAGATGTTTTTGAAAATATTGGCGAACAAAAAGCAGGCCAAAAAAAGTAGAGAAGCATTTCAGTCCAAATGTACTGTATGTTGGAATTGCTGGAGACGGGGAAACTGCTAGAGAGAGCTTAGCAGTGCTTTTAGATTCAGTTTCACTTTTATTTAAAAAAAAAATAAAGAGAAAAGTCAGGATTATAAGTCAAGAGAGAGAGAAATCAGCCACACATAACTGGTAAGCATCATTTATTTAACCACAGAATTTGTAATGTCTTTTGACTATTTGAAAAATGGGTTTCTGGAATTTGCTAGGGGTCATAGGCACAGAAGTTATCAAACTGAATGATTGTTGGGAGTATCAAGAGGATTTTACAACCTAGTTCCAATATTAGGAACTCACAGGAGAGTCAGGAACTGAGCATCTAAGAATTGCAAGGTCAGAAATTGGATACAGGTCCTAAGAGTGTGATAAGACCTGCCCTGCCACAGACAGTGCCCCACCCCAAACACCTGCACTTCTGCCTCACTGCCTATCCCTAGGGCTATGCAGGAAAGTCACAAGATGGTTATAAATAGAAGATGATAAAAATTGTTTGGGAAAATGGGAAAGGTCTTCAAATCAGTGCTGATAATTCTGAATTGTTTATACAAAAACCTGTATTATGAAATTCTTTTAGATTTTTGTTATTATAGCAATCAAGTAAGAAAATACTTCCTGAACACACTGTGCTGGCTCTATGCTAACTGCATGTTACACATGATCTTAGTTCATTCTTACATAAACCTATGAAGTAAATACTATTTTTTTAAGATCAGAAAACCAAGCTTAAGAAATATGAGTAATTGTATCCATTGAGTAAGTGGTAGAATGGGATTTGAATAAGTCTGATTTTTATAGTCTTTCCCTGAGTGCTACATAGCAGCCTCCTATTTTGAATGGGTTTTGAATTCTTGTGAACAAGAATTTGGTCATTTGAGAAGGTATATAGACATTCTACTGTTATAAGATGGGTGAAAACTTGGTTTAATTTTTATGTATTTTTCCATGAAATGAATGAATACTTGAGTGCAGACACTGTGACTGAAATTGCTACATGATTGACCCCAAACATCCATAGAGAATAATCCATTCAGTATATCTTTCTCAAATACACACACACACACACACACACACACACACGCACGCACGCACACACACTATATTGATGAAGACATTGCCCCATATGGCCACTAATGTGAGAGGCATGACCTTTGAAATTCTTCTGTGAACAGAGTTTTGTTTAGAAGTTTGTAGACCTTTTACAAAATTGAATAGTGGAACATGAGTGTTCCACTATAATACACAGATAAATCAGTCGAAAGAGAGTAGGTTCAGAACAAAAAAACAAAAAAACCTTTAGTCCAACAGTGGCTTTATGGTGGTATAATCCTGTGGATATGATTATCCATCATCAATATTAATATGAGGATTGATAAATTGATATATATCAAACTATAAGTTTCTCAAGGTAATGGCTCATGTAAAGACATGCTGGGTTACAGTCATTATAGCAAATCAATAAATCAACAGTTTGAAATTCTGGTTTTCATTTGATTGACTTAGAACACACATCTCAATGGGGAAGGGGAGGCATTTTGTTACATCCTATATATTACTCTTATTTTGAAGCCATTTGCTTAACGTATACGTTGTTTTGATGGCCAAGAATTGACACTAAATGTGAAGAAAAAAAAAAGTTGCATGCCATTGAAGTAAATCCAGTTATTCCAGGAACTGGGGCAGTTTTGGCAGTGAACAGCTTGCAGAAAGTCTTGAGAAAGTAATTTCTGAGCTGGGTGCCATGGTGCATTCCTGTAATCCCAGCTGCTCAGGTGGCAGGAAGATCACAAGTTTAAGACCAGCCTGGGCAACTTAGTGAACTGATACTGTCTCAAAAATAAAAATAAGAAGGACAGGAATGTAGCCCAATGATAGAGCGTGCCTAGCATGTACAAGATCCTGGGTTGCATCCCCAGTACCGCAAAAAGAAAGTAATTTTTGAAATGCATGCAATGTTATCAGAGCAGTGACATTTAAAAATACAATTTCATGGTTAAACTTGTTAAAATCTAAATTTCCCTGAGCCCTTATGTCTTATGTGCATCGTCTTCACTCCATCTTCCTCCTCACCTTCATGATCCTTTACTGTTTATTTCATGTTTCCCTGCTAACCACACTGAGAGAAAGTGGATAGAGAGGATATTATCCCCAAAGAAAGCAATGGCTTAGAAAGGTGGCTGATTACCCAATGTCACTTATCTAAACTCATGATCAAGGTAGTAATAAAGTCAAACCCTAGCACAATACACTCTTCCTCCAGATCAAAGTTTCTCTCCTTATTTCATGCTCTATGTGTGACTTTGAAAGATAAAACAAAGAACAGTTGTATAATCTTATTCCCATTTGTTGCCATATACATTCTGAGTATTCCAAAAGAATCCAGAAGAGAAGACTTTTGTTAGTAAATGTTTAGCCTCTGATCATAACTGTCTTCCCATTTTGTGCAATGAGGGCAAGCAAGAAAGCAGAATTTGACAAAGAGAATCAAAGGAAACTAGGCTTTCTTCTCTCATATTCGTATGGATCAGATCTATTCTTATTTTGTTTTGTTTTAAAAGAATCTTAATAAGCATAAGAATTAAAGAATTTAAAACTAAAGAAAATAAAATGAAATGAGCTATGAAAAAGAAAAAGAAACAATCAAAGCTCTTTCTAATCAGCAGGGAATATTGAAATCTTGATTTGTAACTTAACTGGGTCTCTACCAGCTAGCCAAAGTCCTCCCAACCATGACCCCTAGGGCCTTAATGGTCCTGCAGAATTCCCAGGTTCCTGCTGGAGCTCATCATTCTAGATTACTATTGGTTGAAGGTCAAATCTAACCGCCAGCTTTGCAACTCTGCTTCTCCATTAGGCAATTGCCCTGGGAAATGAATCCCACTGTGGTTAGAAAGAAACTGTTTTAAGATAACTTCTTAAATGCTTCTGGTAAAATACCTCTCATCTCCAAACTCAGTCTTCCTTTTTGTCTGTGGAAAAACTATTTGTAATGCAAATGTGTTCCTTTGTCATGAAACACCTCTGAAGCCATGCAAATTTTTATAATCCAATAAAGATTCTTATTTATCATGGATAGGGATATATTTTTTTAACACTCCTTTTTAAAGAATGTAAACTGAGTATTAGAAGCTACTAAAAAGCCAAACAAGCAATGGACTGTAATCCTTTGAAAACGTCATCATGAAGTAAATTTGCATCTTTTGAAACCTAATTCAGTGGTGACAGGAAAGGCAGAGCTGCATTGTTTTGACCTGTTGTCACATTGACATTGCTGCTTCTGTTATTGGCTTTGAGTAACCTCATAACCAAGTCCCTGCTGCCTTAAAAATTAATTATGATAAGGATTTCTTTTCAGTTCAGACTGCTCAAGAATGCCTCACGTGCAGGCTGCAAATTATGAAGTGTAAATTAGGGCATCACTGAGCAGGAAATGTCCCAAGAAACCAATTTAAGAATTCTCTCTGGACTTTTGGAGGGGACTTGGAAATAGTCCCTTCTGGAGGAGGAACTTGAAATTAGAATCGAATTGTCATTCAATTTCTCTGCATATTGGGATCAACCTTTGGGAAACAATGTACTAGATATATGTGGACCAAAAAAAAAAATCTTTTAAAATTTTACTGCTTATTGTAGAACTCTCACAGCTTTATTAAAAATAATCATTAATAATTTTCACATGTATATTAACTCCTTAGAGCAATTCTATGAAGTGACCAAAAATATTGTTGTCCCATTGTACAAATGAGGCAAGTGAGGCAAAGAAAGTTTAAGTTATGGAGGTCGCAAAGCTAGTAGGTGGCAGTCAGTCGCTATCCAGAGTCCTTGGCCCCAACTTTCAAATGGTACTGCCTCAACAGTTTTAGGTGGTTTCTGAACTCATCTTTATTATCATTACAAAAATGATGGCAGCTTGATGGTTTTAAAAGTATGATCATTACAATTACTCTTAAAATTCATCTTCCACACTGCTGACTTTGGGAGGACCTGGCTCTGTTTCCCATGCTTTTCTGAGATCCTGGAAGAATTAACTGCCCTTGTTTGTTTTTTCTTTCAGCTGACTCTGGGGTTTAAGACTACCTAGTCAGTTGACACTTGGCCATTTCTTTTCCACCTTCTGTAATTTGTCAACAACTCTTTATCTGCTATCATGACCTTTCCTGATTGTGTGTGTGTGTGTGTGTGTGTGTGTGTGTGTGTGTGTGTGAATTTTTTAAAAATTTATTTGTGATCATTTTACTTTCAGATTATATAAAGTATGTTCAGGTTATACAAAGTATGTTCTCAGGTTATATAAAGTATGTTCTCAACAGGACTTTGGGATGAGAGATGAGGATATGGGAGAAAAGAAAACACTCATCTGTCTGTCACATCTTTAGAACCCTTTCATCCAGATCACCTTATGTTTCCACAAGTTAAGGATGAATCCCAAATATCTCTGAATATATGAAGTCTATACTATAAAGTTTTCACAGCTGTGGTCAATATGGTTGCATTTTCTTTCAGACCATTTAGGAATGTCCTATATTAAGGATGTAGTATTCTGAAAAGTTGTGCTCACTCCTTAGATTTTAAAAGTGAAGTCAACAAAGAAATAAGAAACAATGAAATAAGAAACTGAAATTTAGAAATTGGCAGTATATGAGAGAACAATGCTACTATAAAATACTATTGTTTTCTAAAATATATGCAGAGCTTCATATGTTAATACCTCCAAACTCGAAGATGGCCAGTTTATTTTTAAAACAAGAAACAAGAAACACCTGTTTATTATCAACCATAACAACACTATATTTAATTTGGAGAGACTCTTCTTGGCAGCTGATAATATGCCATATTTTAAGATTTAAAATAGTTTTAGTATATTCCAATGGGCTTCTTATAAGGCATAAGGAAATATGTTTAGATGTTTGTTGGCTTTATGTTCAGCATTAAACATATGATTTACATTAACTTTAGTTATTTTACCATATTGTAATTAATAAAAAAAGGAATTTAATAATTCTACCACTTTATCTTAGTATGTTCTAAACTCAAGAAAAAATAAGGACAGGATTATCAGAGACACAAATAAAATATATTTTTGAAAAATCATTATATAATTTTAAAAAATCAACTGTTTAATTGCTAACACCTTTAGCCTGGGCCTAATTCTTTTTAAATGCCCATGATACCCGTCCTGCCCCCAATTTAATGTATGGATGCTTAAAGTATATGTTTGATATGAGAACTTTCCTCCAATCCTGCTATATTATCACCTTTTAAAAAATGAAGCATGAACAAAATCATATAATCTGCCTAAAGTAAACTAAATTGATCTCTTTTAAAGCTAATTTCTTAGAAAAGTGAGTGTATATTCTAGGGGCAGAAAAAGGTCTCATCACCCTCCTTCCTCATAGCCACAGGGTTGTTATTTCTTTTTTTTAACAACTGAAGTTAAAAGGAATTAAACATGGACAAGAGTATTAATGTACAGAAAAATGCCATTTTTGTGAGCTAATTAAAAATTTTGCTGATGCTTTGACATCTTAAAATTATATTTAACCTCACTAAATATACCCCCAAATGAGTATAGAAATATTATGTAAAAACTGACTATTCTCTTTGGTGACATGACATAGTATAGATAAGAAAAATTTCTGAGATGTCTACTCAAAATTTAGTAATTGCACATCAATATTTATTTTTTGATTTCATGAGAATATCTATTTTTTACATCATGTAACTTTTTATTAATGAGGAAAATAGTCCAAGAGAAAAATACCACATGACTCATTAACTTTATTTTTCATTCCATGCTTGCTGCTGTGCTGTTTAAATAATGGCTTCAGAAGATAAATAACATTTTATATTATTGGGGGGATTATGCTGGACTCAATTATATTCTCCAGTGCAATATGTTTGTGTTTTTATTTCTTAAAAAAAAAAAATCAAGCCAAATTGTTTGAGTTGCCTAAGACAACTATGGGAAGCATTTGTATTCTTACATATCCTAAATGCTGATCTTTTCTAACTCATATTAACCTTCTCTGTAAAGATCACAAATCTTCAGATAATCTTCTATATCTTAGTAATTTATTTTCTGTCAAACATATAAAACAAATCTTGGTAAAACATTCCATTAAGAAGGGAGAAAGATTGGAGGAAATTTTTCCATTGTGGTATGCACTGCATTTTCTGGAGTTCCTGATGAAACACAGATGTTTCAAAGTGCCCACAAGGATGGTTAGTCAAGAGCAGATTGATCCCTGGTTAATCTCTGAGACCTTGTGCTTCCATTCTTTCTATCAAAATATATTGCCTTCTTTTGCTGAATGAACTCAACTGAATTTGCAACTGAAAAAGTTGAATTAAACACACTCAAAGTGGAAACTGAACATCTCAGAATTTCTATAATGGCTTATTATGCATTTGTTTCCAAAATGTTCCAATCATAATTCCATTTGGGAATAAAAGTCTCTTTTGACTATAAACAGTGCCAATATTTACATGTGAACCATAAGTTCAGCTCTCTTTGCTGTTTTTCAGTATTCTACAGTGACAAATAAATGGATCAAGAAAGAAATTAGGTGGGTGGGTAGTTCCTTCCACAACTCATATTGGAGAAACACCAAGGAGAAAGTATTCTATCTAGTTTTGAATCTTTGACTTTAAAAAATCAATGAAGAATAGAAATACTAGCTTTAAAAAATGAATATACAGTTAAAAACCTAAGTTTTTATTTAATTTTAACCTAACAATTAAGATAGCTTCTAAAGATGTGACTATGGACTTTCATTACCTTGTTGAATATGAGTGAATGATTCTTTTTTTATCATCTTGATTGTGTTGTCAAACAACCCTAAACAATTACTACCATACTTGTATCAGATGTTAAAACCAAATTGGGATTATCTTAGTCATTAATATATTTTGTGGTCAAGAATTTGCATTTATGATTATTTAGCCATTATTTTAATATCTTTAGGACCCAGCTCATTTTCCTTAACTAATACTGAAAAAAAACTGATTTTATTACATTATATGATCAGACAAGAATTTTTAAACTTTACATGATTCTGAATCTGGAATGAATACTTGAGTAAGTATAATTTAAATTAATATGGTTAACTGTTAAATTTGTAGAACAATTTTCTGTCTTTCAGAAATAAAATATAATACCCCCATGTTCATTATCTGTTGAAAAATACTAAATTTCCAAACATATTTCCAAAATATTTGCTTTTCAGTTTTACATATTTGTACTTCTAATTTTCTTCCATGCTGAGGCATCTGTTCATGATTTCTAACTTATTTTCAAAGAATTTTGAGTTAATGTTTGGATTTGATATTCAAATTCTTTATATGCTGAGTGACTTCTGGAGACCCACTCAGTAAGACTTTTTGGATTCATCAATTTAATTCAAAACATTATTTTGTGTTTTTTTCCCCCACTTAGGAAAAATATTCAACTTTTTACCTATACCCATTAAATAAATCTGTGTTGTTCCTTGTGTTTGCCTTGTATTCATACTTGGACCTCCAAAGATATTAAGTTGAAACAATAGTTTCAGTCTTTCTGAAAATTTATTTATTTTTTTAAATGCAACTTTAATTCCAGAGTACAGAGGGAAAGCTTCACACATCCAAGAGGGAGCTTTTCTTTGTTCTAGGAAAGGATAATCAAATTTTGAGAGGAGCTTATCCTTTGGGAGAGAGAGGAAGCTGGATTCCCCAGGATGGAAATTCTTGGCTGTCTTTAATGCAACAGAATTATTGCTCATTAAGGTAAAAGTCAGGCTGTGATTTGGGCTATATGTATTTTCTGTGAATTCACTTAAAAGCGCTTTCCTTCAGTATATGTTCCCTGTAAACTAAAAGTCTACAGATAATATATGTGCCCGTCTTTATCTATGGCTATAGAAAATGACAAAGATAAATATCACGATGTGCTAAAAATAAGTCTATAGTAATACAGAGGTCAGTCCCGAGTCATATGGTACATAAAACAGACTGGATTTTGAGTCATGACATCTATAAAAAATGCAATACTGCTGAATTTTCATATTAAGGGGTTTGGGCTGGAAGAATTCAGACACACACACAGTATGGCCCCCAAAATCTTGCCAAGAAAAGTTGAGTTTAAAATGTTGGGGAACTGATCCAAGAATAGGCCTCAAACATGTTGCATTCATTACTCGCAGCTGTGTACATGAGAAGTGACTTTTTTTCCCACCTACCAAAACCCTATCCAGTGCTGCCACTTTTTTTTGTTGTTGTTCAATTTGGTGATCTTTATGTTCCCACAAAAGGAAAATGTGATTGAAAGATGATTATTTAAAACATTTTGTCAATTAAAAAAAAACACATACACACACTAATGTATTTGCTATAAATATATTTTAAGAGCCATTTCTTATAAGCTTAGATTTTGTGAGTTAATATTAATTAAACAAGGGTGTGGAGAAACCAACTTGGATTCAGAGAGCTAGTGGATACTGCATTAGGTACTTTTGCAAAATAAGGATCTAGAGGTATCCAGGTTACTTAGGTGAAAAGGATTTATTATGAAGACAATTGACAAAGACAGGAAAAAAACAAAAACCGATTTCAATAGACCTGGAAGAAAAGTGTGGGTGTCACCATAGGCCAGCAGTTGTTCAGTCAGGTCTCAAGGAATTGATGAGCATTAAGAGAGACCATGGGTACCTAGTTAGCACCACCTAGTCAGGTCAAACATTTTTTGTTGTTGTTGTTTCTTTGCTTTTCCCACTATTGCTACTGAGGTTCTTATTTTATCTCCAGATAGAAAGCTTCCTAGGGACTGGGAATGTAGCTCAGTGGTAGAGCATGTGTTTAGCATTCCCAAGGCCCTGGGTTCAATCCCCATCACCAAAAAAATCAAATTAAATAAATAAGAAGCTTCCCAAAGATCAGATCAAATCAGATCAATCTGATTAGTTCTCATCCAGTATATAAAAATATCTTCCCAAAGATAAGATTAGATCAATCTGATTAGTTTTCATCCAGTATATAGTGTGCCCTTGTTGGGCAGAACTATTATGCCAACCACTTGTGCTATTGGCTCTGCCAAGAATTAGCTTTGGGTCATCTACTAATTCCATCAGTCACCTGGGACCAAAGTTATAGGAATGGTGCTAGGAAGCCAAGCAGAGAATCCCAGGAGGCCTGTGGACCTGTGGAAGGCTTTGTTTGGTTTGTGTATCCTCTATATCTTGCCATAATGCATGTACTAAAATAATAAAATACACATTTGTAAAAATATATCATGTATTTTAAAATACTTTATTTTGCTAAGATTTCCTAGCATTATATTTCAACTTCTCCAAGAATAAATAAATAATATCAAAAAATTTAAAAGGAGAATAATTTATATCATTGATATTTTTGCTACCTCTGGTAATTAATTCTTGCTAAGAGAATTATATTGATATAAGTGTGTTATGGATGTGGTATCCCTCAAAATCTCACGTATGAGACAATGCAGCATGGTCAGAGGGAAAATGATTAGATTATAATAGCCTGAACCTGGTGAGTGGGTTAATCCATTCATGGACTAATTGGGTGGCACCTTTAGGCAAGTAGAGTGTAGCTGGAGGAAGTAAATTAGTGAGGGTGTGTCTTTGAGGTTTATACTTTGTGCATGGTGAGCAGAGGTCTCTCTCTCTGTGCTTCCTGTTGCTGTGTTCTGAGCTGCTTTCTTCCAGTGTGTCTTTTGGCTGTGATATTCTGCCTTACCTCAGGCACAGAGCTCCAGAGTTGGCTGACCATGGACTGAACCTCTAAAACCAGAAGCTAAAATAAACTTCTCATCCTCTATGTTGTTCTTGTCAGTTTTTTGGTCATAGTGATGAAAAGCTGACTAAAACACAGAACTTCTTTATTCCAGTAAGCATAAAGGATAAATCCTGTTTTGCATGTGTAAAAATATGTGTGACATACACAGGCAAGATTCATATTTTCCAGGGCTACAAAATATATGCTCTTATCTGTTGTCCCAGCAGATCCTTAGGTAAGCTCTCCCGAAGACTCTCATCAACTCCAGTAATTTTGTTGGTAAAACTTATTTGTGAATTTTATGACTGTTGAAATTCTTAAAGCAGGAGAACAACCTTTCTGTCTCCCAGATTCAAACAAATTCATGGTAGAAATAATGATGCTACCTATGTCCCTAAATCCTTCTCTAATTCCATAATATCATAGGATTGCTAAGTAGTATATGGTATTGTTGTATATTAAAAATCAACTTTAAGGGCTGGGGATGTAGCTAAGTGATGGAGAACTTCTCTGGCATGCGTGAGGCCCTGTGCTTGATCCCTAGCACCACAAAAAATAAAAATAAGTTTATTTGTATCTATCAAAATTATTTAACTTTTATAACTTTTAAATCACGTTTAATTGTACCACATTTGATTATGAAATTTATTTGCATATATATACATTACTTAAGAAATTTCTTCTATATTTGATATAGAAGAATATGATAAACTATGAAAATATTTAAGTATTTGTTATTATTAATATCACACCTATATTTTAAATTCTTTAGATCCACTATTAATCTTTTGTTTGCTTTTTGTGGTGCTTGGGATCCTATCCAGCGCCTTGTGCATGCTAGGAAAGCTCTCTACCACTAATCTACACCCCCTCCCCCAAATTTTTATTAATTTATGGCCTCCGTACATGGTGGCACATGCCTATACTTCCACCTGTTCAAGAAGGGAAGGCAGGAAGGTCACTTGAACCCAGGGATTTGAGACTAGCTTGGGCAAAACAGCAAGAACTTTTCTCAAAGAAAAAGAAGGAAGAAGAGGAGGAGGAGGAGGAGGAAGAAAAAAAAATATACTGCCTAAAGTGATTAATATGCCCATTAGGGCCAAGGAATAAAACTGTTTTGCCTTAACAGATCCAAATTCAAATTATTAGTTTAAAATCTAAATTCATGTTATTAATTTTAAAATTTGGAAAATCTCTAAATCTTTATTACCATGGAATATCATAATTCTTAAAAATTATGGCTGTATTAACCACGGTAATTCAAAATTTGCCACGAATGCCATTCGGGGGCCCACATGTACTCAGTGCCTGTACATACTAAGTACTGTGAGGGGTTGAGTGATGAAGAAGATGTGAACCCTGCCTCAGAGGTCCTGTGGTATTTCAGCACTATCATAGGTATGTTTCAGAAATTATCGTATTGAGTTTAACCCAATTTAAAACAATCTAGTGAAGAGGAGTATATATTGCTAGTTAACATACATACCTGAGGCTCAAAAATGTTTTTTCCCCAAAGTCACACATCTAGAAAGTTGGAGGGGCAGAATTTGAACTCAGGTCTTTAATTTTCATCATGCCTCGGTGCAGTGCTACCATTAAGGTATAGGATACACTTATGGTGCTATTTTTTTTTTTTTTTTTGGTCTGGAGGGTAATTAATATCAGGTAGCTTGTGGAAGGAACATTTGGTGTATTTGAACTGACTAGTTAATCAATGTAGAAAAGAATGTTATTAGGCCACTTCCTCTGCAATGAGGCAAAGCATGTTGGAGGAGCAGTAGGTGGCTCATTTTATAAAGAAGGATTCAAGGGTTGGTTGAAGAAAGTTAAAAGCCTTTGAAGATTAAAAAGGAAGTGCAGGGCCTGAATGTAAAACTGCTAACATGTCCTACCAAGGGGATTAAATTTGGCTTTGTGGGAACAAAGTAGAGATATGAGCAGGTTGTGTTTTTAAAAGATAACTTTGGTAACAGTGGAAAAGGGGTGTGGATGAGACGAGAGAAACGGGGAGAGCACATTTAGCATGCTGGTACAAAGATCCAGCTGGAAGATGATGAAGGCCTAAGCCTGGTCAGTAGTTTTGTGAACAGAAAAGGAGGGGGTTAGAGTCAAGGCCTATTTAAGGAATAGAAGTAACAGGAAAGGGGCTGGGGTGTAGCTCAGAGGTAGAGCACATGCTTAGCATGCATGAGGCCCTGGCTTTAATCCACAGCATGGGGGTGAGTGGGGGAACAGGATATGGTGATGGGTTTTATGTAAGAATTGAAAGAAATAATTTTAATTCCCAACTTAGTCAACTAGGAGGAGAGCCACATAAGCAGAGGTACTAAGGGCAACAGGGGAAATAGCTTTGGGGTGAGGGTGGCATGTAATATATTTGACTTTGGACATGTTACATTAGAATTACTTAAGAGATAACCACAGTCAGCATTGGAAACTGTGTTGTAATATCGTCAGAAATGAAGCGTCCTGGGAATAGAGAAAGGAAGAGATTCATGTGGACTGATTGGTCAAAGAAGGCTTTAAGAAGAGGGCGTCAATTGTCAAAAAATAAATAATATTTCTAAATTGAAAAATTGAGTAAAAAGGCATTTAAGGTAAGTTTGAATTGAAAATGTGTTTTATGTTTGCCACTTTGTTGGACATCTGTCCACATACATTTTGATATATTTTTGTTAGATTTTCTCCAACATGTAAATGTCTTTATATTGGGTTGTAGTCAAGTTAAATATTTTTTTATATTCATCCATTCATTGATTCATTTAGTCATTCAATCTATATTAAGCCAGTTACATTTAATAATAGGAATTACATTTAAGACAATATACAGTGATAAATGCCATGATTGTAATGTCTTTTTAATATAGTGACTATGTGAAATAACCAAGTAGCATTTAATCATGAAGAGAGGAGACATTTAAGCTGAGACATCAAGGACAAATAAGAGCAAGGGAGGATGCTATTTTAGACAAAGAAAAGGAATGTCTTGTGCAAAGTGTTAGAAACCGTGGCTAAAGTTAAAACTGCAAGAAAGACTACATCACAAGGGATTTTTTTTTTGGGGGGGGGTATAGGTTAGATCTCCAGCCCTTTTTATTTTTTATTTTGAGAAAGGTGCCCAGTCTGTCCTTGAACTTTTGCTCCTCTTGCCTCAATCTCCCAAGTCACTGGGATTACATGTGTGTGCCATTGTGCCCAGCAAAAAGGGTCTTTCAAGCTTCTAGGGAGTTTGACTGTTATCCTACTGTCAGTGGGGAGCCATCTGAATTTTTTCAATCAACATATTTATATGATAATATTAGGGTTTTTGGGGGGGGAGAGGGAATTTTTGTGAATGAAATGTAAGAGTGTGGTAGAAGAAGACAAGAGTAGAGGCTGATATCATATTGCATTCAAGTGAAAAACAGTGATTGCATTAACAAAGGTGGTGACTGTGGTGATAGAAAAGAGTAAATATAATTTACCGTAGATCATCTTGCTGTAGAGGATGGGGAAGACAGTGCTGATAGAAGAGAAAATGTTCAAGAGTGACCATCCAGATTTCTGTCTTGAGCATTTGGGTGGATAGGAAGTTTTCATTCACTAGAACAGACTATGCAGAAAGAGAGAAAGAAATGCAATTTTGTGGAAGATCATTATTTTATCCTTGAACATGTTGCATTTCAGGTGCCTATGGGGATGACCTGTTGAAGACATTACGTGATTGGATATGAGCCTGGCTGGGAATTGAAGTCATGGAATAACATAATTTATGAGCTTGGCCTTGAGAAATGGCAGTGATTGTGGAAGTTTGAAAGAGACAGACAGACAGAAAGAGAAGGAAGCGGGGAAGGGCATTTAGACAGAGGGAGTAATGTGACATACAGAGTGGGAGAAAAAAAGGTGAGCATATTTGAGAATAATCAGACTTCCAACTACAAGATGAGACAGGAATTGTCCCCTTAAATCATAGACTGAGGAACTAGATTTGTTCTTTGGTCAGTAGGAGCCAAAGAGAATTTGGGCTGGAGAAGCATTTTCAAGTAAGGCATTAGGAAGATTAAACTAGGATATTAAACTCAGAGTGGGAATGCAGAGACCATGAAGTCGGTTATCAATGTATCAAAGATAGATAATGAAATTTAGAAGTCAGGTAAATTCAGAAGTAAAAAGAAAACATAGAAGAGATGATTGTGAAAATAGTAGTGTTACAGTTACATCTGACCAAACACGGCAAGGACTGGGACAGAAAATGAATGTGAGAATGGAGATAACATTGAGATAAAAGGGAAAATATGAAGAACTTGGTTTGAGGAAATATGTAGCTTTCTTTTTTGCCAGGGTGGAGGGAGTGTGGTGGTGTGGGGGGGCGTGGGGTCCTGGTGGTAGAGGTGATGGGGGTTGGTGTACCAGGAACTGAACCAAGGAGTGCTTAACTACTGAGCTACATTCCCAGCCCTTTTTTTTATAGTTTATTTAGAGACAAGGTCTTGCTGAGTTGCTAAGTGCCTTGCTAATCTGCTGAGGCTGGCTTTGAACTCAAGGTCCTCCTGCCTCATCCTCCCTAGTTGCTGGGATCATAGGCATGTGCCACCATGCCCTGCTTGTAGCTTTCTTTATATGTAGAACTTTGGAGTTGTATTTTATAAAATAATGAAGTAGAGTATGAAATAGAGTATATCAGCATATTTTATTTTTAAGGGTTTTTTTTTTCTTCTCCTCAGAGTTTATCAAATTATAGCCCCCAAACAAGACCCGATGACATTTTTCTTTTCCTATACTCTACAAGAGGAAAAAGGACTTAGAAATGTATCTGGAAAGAAACTAGAATGGGAGGACTCAGTTAGACTTGTCAAAGGCGATGGTCATCCTGGCTGGGCTAGACTACTACAGGGCAGCCAAAGAACAGCCATAGTGGCTGAACTGAGTGTTTGAGCTCATGGGCCTTGTCTGTGATCAACAGAAAAGATGGACCATTTCCATCAGGACTGCTAGTGTTTCTTTTGCTGGTATCTTTGAGGTCTGTAAAAATAAAATTCTGGATATTTACCAAGAGGAGTCTGATACAAAGTCAAACACAACAAAAGAAGGCTGGGTGCCATTTCCACTTAAGTAGCCATCAGCTCTAGGGGTGAGAAGAGGTGTCATCATGGTCTTTGCTGGTGGTCTTCACCAGTTCTGTGGTTTTATGCAAGTTATGGTTTTGTTCATGACAGTCGATTCTCCCTGCCAGACTGCTACAGAAAGCTATTTTCCTTCAGTTGTATTGCTTCCGACAGTCGACAAATACAGTGTTTATTATGTGACTTCTTCTGCCTTCAGTGTTTACATTTAGGTGAATTCTTTTCTTCAGTGACTTAACTTGTGCATTGGTTGTTATTGTATTCACTTTTCAATAAGAGTCTTTATTCCAAGAAAAACTGTTTTAATTCCCAATTAGATGAAAAGAGACTCCAGTTTGTGGATCCAAGTTTTTGGGATGCTTTTTGAGATGGGGGCAATTGAAAATTGCTTGTACTATGGAGATTAGACATTCTGTCCCCAACATGGGAACAGGTCTGGCATCAGCTGAACAGGCAACTGCCTGCCTGCCTGCCTGCCTTCCTCGAGCCAAATAAAGGCCCAGAAGGAGCAGCTGCCAGCCAGGAGGAGTGTGAGGAAATAGGAAATTGATTTGAAATAGGATAGAAAAGGCACAAGAATAAATGTAAGAATTGTCAAATATTCCCTTTTTTAGTCAAATGGAGTTGCTGCCTCTGTAGATGAAGGTGATCTTTAGTCATTCTCTCGTGAGAGTGAAAAAGGGACTGAACTCAGTACATATATAAGAAAGACGTGAAGTTGGTTTATTTCTTCACAAGTGGAAGAAAATTGAATATGGATTTGTATTTTACTTTTTGGAGAGTCTTCTTGATCCTTTAGAAATAAAATTCAAAAAGGAAGTGGAATATTCTAAACATCCTAAATCCAGACACAGGAAAAGTAGGCTTTTTTTTTGCTAGATATAATGATATTAATTAAATTTCATATTAACCAGAGAAGGTTGGGCAGTTTCATGTCTGACGGTGAAGGTCATGGGGATTCTAATTTTCTATTGACAGTGGTTCTTTTGCTTTAACAGATGCCTTTAGGCTCATCTTCATGTCTCTCTCTACTTCTTTGCTTAAGGGAGTGGTGGGAGGGTCATGTTAACAATATTTAGGATCACTAATAAGTAGGGGAGATGTTTCCCTTATACAAATAGGCAGGCTTTCTGGTGCATAACCTTATGGATATGATATCCTGGGAAAACGTCAGGGAACAGGCTAGAGTGGCAAAGAATGCAGCTTTGTCTGTAGGGTTGCAATTACTCTCTGCCTGTGAGAAGGTAAGAGGTAGAGCAGCAAGTTCTGGGTTCCTTTTAGGATCTGACATTTGGTGCTGTAACTGTGCTTATGGAGAGACTCTTATTTGTAGAACATCTTACTTGAAGTGGTTGAGAGGACAGTCATTAGAAGAGACCCTGCACAATACAGTCATGCACAGCATAATGACATTTCAGTCAGCAGGCCACAATTATGACTTTGGTTCCATCGGCTTGTGATGGAACTGAAAAACTCCCATTGCTAGTGATGATGCAGCCATCGCACTGTTACAGTACAACCCACCATGTATGATTTGGTGATGCTGCTGTAAACAAACCTACAGGGCTGTGAGTCATCGTAAAGTACAGTGAATTCAATTATGCACAGTATGTAATTCTTAATAATAAATAACTATGTTACTAGTTATTCTAATACTTTGAAGCATTATTTTAGCGTATACTCCTTTTATTTATTAAAAAATTTATTATAAAACAGTATGTTGTGTTACACTGGCAGTAGCTTCATGTATCTTGTGTTTATAGCATTTCTTGATGCATCCAGGAGCCATGTCAAGTGATCGGCATATACAGTGTAGATTTGTGTATGAGGTTCACGCAGTGATAGAATCAATGGTGCATATCTCTGAATGCATGTCTGTTGTTCAGTGACAAACGACTGGATGTAAAACTTAGGAAGAATAAACACAGATGATATGGCAATGGTTAGACGCTTACCATCAACAGTGATAGCTCACACATGCTTTGTTACCCTCTCTTGGCTTGTAAAAATCACCAAATCTCTTCTCATGAAGGAAAGAACCTCTCACCTCTCTACTCGCGGTATATATAGAGTAGAATAACACCCCCCCCCAAAAAAAACGCTGTTTTCTAAATTGTACCTGCATTAAGAAGTCACGTTTGGAAATGGCCATGTGGGCTTTTTAATTCATTCTGAAACAAAATCTTGATTTATAATCAAGGGACAGGCAACAGAACAATTAGGGGGATGGGAAGCCAGGATGGAAAAGGGAAATCCTTAAGAAAATGAGTGAATTTAAATATACAGTAACTGAAAAGTGTTATTCTAGCGTATTAGAGAAATTGGAAGGAACTAGAGATGTTGCTCAGTGGCACAGCACTTGCCTTGGTGAAGCCCTGGGTTCAGCCCCCAGCAAACAAAAAGAAAAGAAAGTGGAAGAAACTCTTGCCTGGCCACTTAAAGGATGCGAATCACCTGAGAGAGTTCTTTCTACAGAGGAAAGGAAAAGTTGAGGCCTAGCTGAAGTAAGACTTTCTTAGGTCATACAGCCTTTTATTTATTAAAAAGATTACTGTCCAGAACACAGATTACCTGATTTCCAGAGAATGTGTAGAGGAGTAGAGAAAGTGTGAATTCTGATATTTAGTCTCCTTTCATTTCAATATGCAAACTATTGAAGCTACTTTGTTTCCTTTAGCTCTTTTATTTTGCAGTGAGTACATTATATCATCAGTAATAGTAGTGATTACTCAGATAATCTAAGATACAGACAAAAAGATACTTGCTTATCTGAATTCCAGCAAAGAATTTTCCTGACGCTGATTATGAGGCTACATGTTTTTATGAAAATTGCTATAAGTAATCACCAAGCAATAGAATAAGCTTTTTATAGGATAACTGCCTTGAATGATTTAGGATTTTCCTCATTAATCATAAATTGCTATTAATTGCAACCTAATCTAACTACATTTTTCCTGTTAGACCATTTCTTTTAACCATCCTTCTGAAATCCTGCCAGAAAATATTTGAAGCTAAATTTACCCAAAATCCACTATGGAATACAGCCCCCTAAAAGTGCGATTACTCAACAAAGATTTGTACCTAACTCTGACTTTTTCCCTATACTGACCACATATATCATCTGAACTAAAGCTATCTTAGACTCTGTAGCTAAAGTGACATGGTGATATATTGATCTAATGAGTAATATTATGAAATTAATTCTAAAATACTCTAACTCATTCTGCCTTCATCTTTAAAATTCATTTGAATGATCACATCGCATAAACCTTTTGTTGAAAATCTTGCAAAGGCCTTTGGCCAAAAATAACATAGCTCTACATATTTTCACAGTGGTTTCCATTTCAAAGTCAAATTACCACCAAGTATGGTGAAACACCTTAATAATCTGGTGTCACAATCTTCCTCTTGATACTTGCCTTAGTGATTATAATCTTTGGTTTGACATGGCCTTAGGAGTTAGGTTCACTTTGCTTTGCAATTTACCTTTCAATGTCTAGATCTTTTAGAAGACTTGATTCCTTCCACAACAATTCTAAGAGAAAGAGATAGTCCCAGAAGTTTACTATCACTCAGAAACTGAAATCCCTCAAGACTAGACACCCAATTGGAGTTTTCCTTACTTGGCAGCCTCTGTCTTTACCTGTTCTTTACAGCTTCCTCCGCCCCCACTTCTTTTTAGGGCACTTGATTCTTCTCACGTAGTACATCCTGTGTATCTTTGTATGATTTCCCATAAGCTGTTGAATTTGTTCTTAGCAAGACCCAAGCATACTTAGTTTCTACAAACTGATATAGACCCTAGGTAGAAATTTACCAAAAAGATCCAGTATATGTTTCCCTACAGAGTATCTTAAATAATGGAAATACAGTTTTCTTCCCAACTTTTACATTCACCTTGCCCTGGGAGAATTAAGGAAGGCATTTCATGTGAAAGTACCTAATGTGTTTCAAGCACATAATAGGCATTCAATATGTGTGAGTGGAATTCAAGTCTAGAAACTGACGAAAAAGAAAAAAAACTGGTTTGTATACTGGCTCTCTCCATTTCCTTACCATCCACACACTTTTCAACAACCATTAAATCTGACATTCACCCCATTACTCTGCTGGAAATTATTCTCCTTTAGGTCACAAATTGCTTCTTCCTGCCAATTTCAAGAACTTTTCTTCAATCATCATAAGTATTAATTTGTGACATGGAGCTGTGTTAACCATTGCCCACCCCATTCCCAGAGCCACTTCTTGAAATCTTTCCTCCAGGACTTGTCAGGTTACACTGCTGATTCTCTCTAGTTTCCTAAAGGTTGCCTTCTGTCTCCCTAGTGTCTGAACCTCTTCAACTTGGTTCTGGAATGTAAGCATCTCCCAATATTTGCATTTGGCCCTTTGTTTCCCAGTTTACTCATTGTCTCTGAGATCTCCTCTAGGCTCATAAATATCATTGTTTTAGAACCTGGTTAGTAAATCTATAGTACACCACTAAATCCCTCTTTCCATCTTACAGTTCTTGGGGGTACATTTAGATAGAGATGTCTAGTGGAATGCTCTCTTCACTCCATTTCCTCTCTCTAAGCCTCTTGTCTTCTCCTGGAACTTCCTTCTCTCCCTGGGCCTAGATCTCTAAATTGGAATCTGGTTCTGACAGGTTGTGGCTCTCAGCTATCTCCACCCTTAAGGCAAAGGAAGTTTAGAAGGAGATACAGATGAAAAAATAGATATCAGGAAATAGCAAAATATTAATAAATAACCAACTTTAGCGTGTCAATGTGGATTTTAAGAGAAGATTTAATAATCATCTTCAAGTATATAAAGGCCCCTTGTTGATAAAATAATCACCAGCCACTCCTCATTTTACTGAAGACTGAGTGAGAGCATTTGGGGCTTTGGAGATTTAAGTTAGAAAATATCAAAACAGAATTACCCTTAGATAGCAATGTAAAACATTGTCATGAATTGCTTGGAATTGATATGGCACAGCAGGGTTGTGGGTTTTTTTAATAAATAAATTCATCTGTGTGGGGTATAATTTAGATGGGACTACATCTGAGAGAGATCCTGGGAGGTATCACCAAACTAGATTACTTATTACATTTATGTCCAGTTGAATAGTTGTGGGATTTAATAATGAAAAAGTATATATTATAGACTCTTAAATATACTGTTTGAACTACAACAGTTGGTATGTTCCATTAGGTCATTAGGTCATTCTGACTTTGAAAAGGTTATATTAGGTTTAGGAGTGTGTATGCTAAGTGTGTTCTTGTATCTACCAGAGATACAAATAAAATAAAATAAATTAAAATAAAAACAATAATTGTGCAATAAATAAAAATGATTAGAATGTGTTCATCAGCAAGAAGTTTCGTCAGTCTAGACTATTTGTTTCCACTGTTCCATTCACCCACCCTTTCCAGAACCATTATTTATTTAGTGTCCTCTTTGTGCAAGATACCAAGCTACCAGCTAAGGAATCAGCAAAGAAATGGTCCCTAACCTTGAGTATCTGTGGTCTGGAAGGAGTTACAAGTAGACATGTAGCAGAATATAGTATGATGACTGTTAGAATAAGATTTTTACAGAATTCAATGGGAATACAAAAGAGGGACTCTCAAACTGTCCTTGGTGCATCACAGAAGACTGAAAGGAAGAAATGACTTCTAAACCAAGTTGTGAACAAGCAGAAAATGGCCAGATAAAAAGCAGAGGCATCAAGCATACTTACAACAGAAATGACAAGTAGAAATGTACCCCTACATAATTTATGTACACCAAACAAAAAAAAATCATTAGAAACATATTCTACATAACTCTCATGAAAATATTTTAAATTAATTAGATATCAGGAAATAGCAAAATATTAATAAATTAATACATTATTGATTACCAAGATTTATTTGACAATATAGAAATGTTAAACTATTTGAAAATAATGATCTTAATATATACAGGTTATTTGGAAATTTTGATATTATAAATTTAAAAAATGAAGGTAGAAATCTGTGTGATTTCTGTGTTCTGTCCACTGCAGACAGGAACTGACCTGTGTAGAGCTATTGCCACTCTAGGCAACTACTCATCTGACAGTATCTCTAATCATCAATGGTTATCTAATTCTTGGTGTCTAAACAAACAAAATAACTGATAGTAATGTATTTAATTCAAAAATATGTTGTCTAGGTTTTTTACTTTTAAATTAAAATGTTTTTTGAGAACCAACCCTAGTATTTGGGGGATGGGTAAATGGGATAATAGTTGAAATGAATAGACCAGATTGAAGATATTGTTCTGTAATTAAAACTATTCAATCATTTTTATTTATCACATCTACATTTTTAAATGTGGACTGTCAAAGAGTATATACAAGATATCTCTCCAAATGTATTCCTGCTTTTCAAGACCTAAAAATAAGATGAACCCCAATGGGTTGCCAAGCATGGACAAACACTGCCATCCCTGGGTAGGCCTGGGAATTAAGTCTGGATGCCAGCAGATGCTGTGTCCCATGTGCCAGGTATGAACAGCACTCCCTCTCTCTTGGACACTCTAGTATTTCCTCAGTAGTGGAAATTTATGATGGAAGTAGGCTTCTATATGCTTCTTTGTATTAAAGACTGCCTTCTAACATTGCCTTTGGACTCCTGGTGGCTTGACTTGGGCCTTCAGCTCTTGCTATGTACTTAGTTCCTGGCATCCTGGTAACCCTCAGCTAACTCTTGCTGGCCATCTGGATTTCCCATGAAGCTCTGCCCTCCTGCCCCTGGCTTGTTCTTGCCACCAGGTAGGAATAGTTTCCCTTACTCACCTCCTTCCCTCCAGCTTGGACACTTGCCAGTACAGGGCTGAAGCTCACCAAGCCATTTGGATTGAGTGCATTGCTTGATTGCCCCCTGCAAGGAGTCCAGACCTGTCACACACACACCCAGATCCTGCTTCCTCCTCTTCCCTGCTTGTCCAGGCTGCAGAGGACCCAGCAGGCTTCTGCCCAAGGTTGTCTGAATTAGGACAAAAATAAGGACCAGTTCCTTTGGCACATAGCAAACATGATGAGATCTCTAAAGGAACAGTTTTAGGTCTTCCTCATGTATCAGATTGCAGAAAAGTGTGTTGTGTGTGTGTGTGTGTGTGTGTGTGTGTGTGTGTGTGTGTGTGAGAGAGAGAGAGAGAGAGAGAGAGAGAGAGAGAGAGAGAGGGGACACCTTTAAAAGAGAAAAAGAAAACTTGCCTTTTAGAAATAATTTCAGATGTGGGTCATTTCTGATAGTAATGAAATAAATATGTATATTGTGGGTGGAATTTCCTGTAGGATAAACAAAGAATCACCTACATATTATGCTAGCCTTTTAGATTTGCTATAGACATCTGTGAAAAATTATGAATTGGCCATTCTTACAAGACTTTGTTTTCAAACCTTTATTTCTTTTCCAGTATAAATGATAATTAAAGTTTATTAGAGAATGGACTTAGAAATATAATTTTAAATATAGTCTTTTGTTAGATTAGAATGGAGTCCACTTAACTGGTAGAAAGTTATGTGCTACTGACAAAATAACAGTTTGCGAAACAAAATAAAGTCTAAAATTTATTTATGGCATGGAACTGGAGTAGCCATACCCTTACTATGTACCAATTTATGTCAGTGCACTGCAATTTTAGTAACTTAGTTTATTTGACATATTTATTTTAAAAGTGAAAAACTTTTAAAATAAAGGTAAAATTCTTAACGGAGTCCATTTAGATAAATTACAGTGACAGATGCATACTGACCTATGACAATTCCTAAATCAGATATCTAGGAATATTTTTGATCATTTCATTCTTTTATAACATCTCAGCTTGCATTGCAATGTTGGCATTGTTACTTTACCTCTAGAGGTAACTTCAAAACACAAGAGAAAGAAGATTCTGTGCTTCTTTTTCCCCCTTACAAAATCTACAAATTATCAATTTCTAAAATTGAATATCTTGTTTTCAAATAACTGATGTGGCTTACCCAGAAAAACTTGATTTATAACATATTAACTACTTAGTCAATATTGTCTAAATATTTAGTGAAATGGTTAAACATTAGGCTCAGGGAACCATCAAACTTAGGACTGCATTTCGCCCATGACAATCCATAATTGTATGGGAACATTCTCAACCTTTTATGTTCCTGTTTCTTCCTCTGTAAAATGAGATAATATTACTTGCTTAAAGGGACTCAGATAATTTTTAAAAAAATGAACATGTCTGTTGAACCAAAGGTCTTATTCGGCAATAGAGCATTTGCCTTGCATGCATGAGGCCCTGGGTTTGGCCCTCTGCACTGTGTATGGGAGAGGCGGGGCATAGGTGTCAAATGCTTAATATAATGTTAGCCATAATACAAAGTGCTCAGTGTTAGCTTTTTTCATAATCATGTATTTAGTATAGTAATAGGGGATAGATTTTTATTTTTTAAGCATCTCTGACAGTATGATTTTTGTGCTTAAAACTTAGAAGGGAAGTAATCATCTCAGTTTCATTTACCTTCTAATTTTTCTTCAAGGTTGTTGGCCTAAGTAGAGAGAGGTCAGAAGCACTCTTAATATGAAACTAAGTTGGTTCCAGTTTGAAGTAACCATTCACTCTTGGACTTTTTTTTTTTTAATACAATTTGCTTTGATTTGGTTTAGTTCATGCATTTTTAAAAATCTTCCTTGTGGTGTGCAGTCATTAGGCTTTTATGCCTAAAGAACTGAATTCAGTTATAAGTAAAATTCATTTAATATTGCAAGTATGATTCTATGCGGTTATTTATTCACAACATAAAATAGCCACATAATTCAACATATTTAATAGTGTCTGCTCATGGAACTGTGGGGAATTCTGCAGATCTTAGACGAGAAGTGCTTAAGTTATGGAAGGCAGTATCTATTATGCTAATTACCCCTGACATCATCAATATGGCAAGTTATAGAAGAGGAAAATAGAAGTTGAATGTGTGCATTATGACTGTATGTCTCTATGGAACTCTTTGGTGGACTCCTGTGTTTAAAATATGGCAGTAATTTAATGCACGAATGGGTGTGGTCACAAAACCGTGTTTTCTTGGAAGACATATGTGGAAACCATCCTTCATATTTCAGCAATAGAAATAGTTTAAAACCACATCTCTTCCTCTGCCTCTTTCCCATGGGCTGTTGCTGCTACTGCTCAACTTAACTCAAAGTAAATCCTGGATAATTCTCAAGAGATGTTGTCTTTGTCCAATTTGAAAAGAATTTTGTATTCAGAAAAGATAAAACCAGATATACGTGTACAATATTCCAATATAGTCCAATATAAAAATTTGCTTAATCTGGTGCTGATATTTATAGATGGACATTGCTTAATTAGCATTTTAAATTGGAACTTTAATAAATGCTATCAATCAGTGACCAATTTACATAGCATTTATCTGGGGAAATGAGCATGCCAAATATCAGTCTTCTTAAGATTCATCTTGACCCAAACTGTGATTTATTTAAGATCTTAGAACCTTTAGTTCTTCAATTAGAGTGTTCATCTTTCTGTGTTCTAATGTTCTAGTCTAGATTGGCAAATTTGTAGTCATGAAAAATCAAGGGGTACATTTCTGAAGTGCAGACAAGCCCCCATATCCTGGTAAATTTTAACTGTTCAATGTTCTGCCTATTTAATTCTTCTAAGATTCAAATTGGATAGCTTCTTCATCCTCTAAGTAATTATATAGTGTTTATTTGCAATTAGTTTAGGCAACTCCCCCGGAAGAGTCACATGCATTTTAACGATCTTTGAAATGATCCTTTTCAAAATATTATGACTTTGAAAGTTATTTGTTTAAGAGCTAGAAATCTTTTGGTGTCCCACAAAATATCTATTGTTCTATTTTTTGACCCAATTTTACTAGAGAGAAAGAATTTAAAAACCTGGAAATAACTTCGAAATTTAGACTGTGTCAAAGGAATGTCTAAATTTTAGATAATTGCTATGCATTTAAATAATTTCTATGACATCTTAGTAATATCCTAATTAAAGGATGAATATGCTGATCAGTAAGAGAGGAATACACAGGATGGTAGTGATAATCAGGTTATAATAAGATGTGTTTGGTGAGTCATGTTTCTAGATGAGCTGAAGAACAATAAGGTATACAGACTTTGCTTAAACATAGAATACCTTCACACACTTCCATGCATGATAACTGATGTGTTGGACGATCATAGAAATAGAAAAGGAAAAGTCCCCTCAAAAAGGTAAAGAGCTATTCACATTCTTCTAACATTAGATATAAAAGTGACAAAAATCAATCTAGAGGTAATATGCAAAAAAAAAAGAAAGAAAGAAAGAAAGAAAAAGAAAAGAAAGAAAAGAAAAGAAGAAAGAAATTCCTGTTCTTGTTGAATCCTGGGAATGTGGAAAGAATTTAATCTTTACTGGAGTAAGGGGGGGATTTATCATTGTAATCTAATGATAAATAGAGAACACAGATCCTTTGTTAAGTATTGGAGGTGGATTGGTTTAAGTTTATATTTAGAAGTTAAAAAGTGAAATCAGAGCTCATATGAATATGTTAAGAGTATTGTGACAAAGATTTTTTTAAAAATTTCTTTCGTGTTTACTGATAAAAGTACTTGGGGAGTTTGGGAACATTGGAAGAAAACACAGGTAACTTAAAATTCATAAACATTGATTTATTCCTCAGTGTAATGGAGGAAGAGGCTGAAGGGGGTAGGTAGAACGTTCCAGAAAAAAAAAAAAAAAAAGAAATCGGACAATGGATTTCTGTAGGCAGTGCAAAAATAATGATAAAAGTGCATCTGAAGGGGGGAAAGGACAATTATAAAAAAATAAGAATTTAAATGCAGCAATACTTAAGTACATTTTATTTAAAAGTGAAGCAGGTCAGAACACCACATTGGCTACTTCACATCAGGGATGTCCAGTCCTGGCACATAATTCAGAGCAGCTCAGACCCCTTGAACACACGCCCCCAGCTTCTCCTCTCCCCCAGGGGGGCGGGAGCCTGACTGGCTGGCGCGGACAGGGTGCAGACCGCCCCGCCACCGTCCTGGCCGCACTGGGGGCCAGTGGAGGGGCTGAGCCGCGGCGGCCGAGGCCAAGCGGCGATTGCGGAATGAACGGGTCCCCGCGGCGCTCCTAGGCGACATCCACCCCCGCACCCGCATGCCCCGCGGGTGCCTGGCTTCGGGGCCCTCGCGCCGACCCCTCCCGCCTGCCTGCGAGGTACCGGTGTGCCCGCCTCTCCCAGGCGGCTTGTCCCGGGAGCGCTAAGACTTAGTTTGGCGAAGACGTGGGGAGTGCGGCCGTCACTCTGCTTTGGATTAAGTAAACATCTCGGACGTGGGATGCATGAATGGTGGCAGAGCAGGGGTCGGATTCATTCATGTGCTGGGAAAGAGCTGCTTTTGTGAGCACGGGAAAGTAGTGCTCATAGAGAGGGAGAAAAAAAAAAAAAAGAAAGAATCCGTATTGCAAACCCACAGCAGCCTGCGAAACCACACCGGAGAACACCGATGTTCCAGCGGTCTGCCTGCGTGTGGGGGGGTGAGGATCCCTCCTGCCGCGGTCTTCAAAGCTCCTCGGCGACCAGTTTTCGGTGCAGTTTTCACCTTCTTCGTTTGGGGCAGGGCTGTTGGAATGCTCCGGCGTGTGTGTGAGTATGTGTGAGTGTGTGTGTGTGTGAGTCTGTTGGGGTGTCGGCGGCCGGGCCGGGCGGCGGGCGCAGGGCTGACGGGGCGGCGGCGGCGGCGGCGGTGGCGGTGGCTGCCCGGCCCGGCTCGAAGGGGTTAAGCGTCGCCGCCGCCCCCTCCGCGGCCGGGTGTAAACAGAGGAGCCTCAGCCTATCATGTCTGGCTGCCGCTCGCAGCCCGAGCCCCGAGCCCGGCGCTGTAACATGATACGCTCCAGACCGAGGCAACTTGGCAGCGCCGGGCTCGGCTCCGCACGGCCACAGCGAGGGCGCGCCGCGGCAAGGTGGGTGAGCGGCAGCGGCGGCGGCGGCGGGTGCCGCGGCCTGGGGTGGGTGCGCGGCTCCTCGCGCGGCTCCGGGAACCGCGGTTCCTCGCGCGGCTTCTCGGTCGCTCTCTCGCTCCCGGGCGCGCAAAGGCGGCGGCGGCGGCCGCAGAGGCGGCGGCAGCCCCGGTAGCGGCAGCGGCTCCGCGGGTCTCCCTGCCGGTGTCGGAGAGGGAGGAGGCTCCGCGCGGGTTTGAAATCGGTGCAGAGGCAACATTAGCATCTGAAATGAGGTGGCTTTTTAACCCCTGAGGGGCCGAATATAAGGATTTAAAAGAGGCGAAGGCTGAACTTTCTCCTTTACTCTCCGTCACCCGGAGTGGTGCAGGTAGCCGCGGGCAGAATGGAGTCTTTTGTTCCCGGTATTTTTAATTAGATGGATTTTTTTTTTTTATGAGTAGTATACAGTCCTAACCTATGAGGTAAAGCTGTCTCCCCCCCCCCAGTGCATTTCTGTGACTTTTGCGATATATCTTATCGAATTCGCGAGGAGCAAATCTTAGAAATAATGATTTTGGATAATTTATGTGTGAAATGTTTAAAAATCTGCGTTTGAGCGTAAATGAATCAGCCCTTCGGTTCCATTAACCGAAATCCATCATGCTAATTGCTTAATGGAGAAAAAGGTACAAAATAATCTTGCTAATTAAAAGAGCAGTTTTTCGCCTGCGAAATACTTAGTGTGTGCTTTTTTTTTTTTTTTTTTTTGTCGTGAGGGCTTTACAGAGTGGAGACTCTGAAAGCAATTCAACTTTGTAGTTGTGCTTCGAAGCAGGTTACTCCTGTGGAAGAATAGTTGGGAATGGTTTGGAAAAACTTGTGCAGTGTCTGTTAAAGTAAAAAAAAAAAAATCATTTGCCCATTTGTGTAGTATATTTTAATAAAATAAAACAAGGATCCGTGGCAGCTCTCAGAATGAGATATCACATTTCTTCCCTCTCGTGGGCTAGCGTCTCTATCTCTCCGGAATATCTTATAAATGATATGTACAGATATATGTGCCTGTGTCACAAAGTCATTTTGTCTTCGGAAAGCCTAATATAATCAAATTCAGTGCCTTAAGATGGTGTAGTTGAAGATTTGATCCCCTTCCACTAAAGTGGAAATACTTTCAGTAATTGAAAGCAGATTCACGTCTGGAGTTGTACAAGCCAAGGTTTTCATTTTTAAAATAAACCTTTTGTTCTCCGATTTAAAGTGTTTCAAAGATCCATCCAGAGAGCCCTGTGTGTTAATTGTTAAAGTAGTTCTTAGAAAAGGGATTGAAAATATCCAGAGAAGGCATTTTAGAAATACAGCTAACTTAACTCAGCCTCCCTCTAAGTAGAATATTTTAGTGCAGCATATACTGTCTGTGCCCCACATTTTGTTTTTTCAGCAGATTCCCAGGCATTACAATGCATCTGTAACGTTCAAACCACCAAAACCCCAAGCAGAGTCCATGTGTTTTCAGAGACTAAAAACCTGAGAAATTTTGGTATTTTCCATTTTATTCTGTGATTTACACAATTTGATGAGAAATTTGAAATCTGGCATCAAGTATGTTGACTTTAAAGAGATGCTGATTATACACTAATTGATCGACTTAAACTTAAAAAAAAAATATGATCGCAGGTTGTTAACCTGGTTCCTGTCTCATCTTTGGGGCCTGACTGTTAAAAGCTTTAAAAAAATGTCTGTTAAAGACTGAAATTAGGATACATTTTAGACAAAGAGGGAGTCACTTGATCTTTTATTAGCTGCAAAGATAGGGAAGAATGGAGATGTATAAGAGCTTCACCTTCCTTCTTCGGGACATGAAAATAAACTAATTATAAGGAAAAAGTTTAAAGAGTTGTACTTTTAACAATAACAATTGAGACTAGAAAAAAATAGGAGTATTCTGAATGTTTTTAATTATTAGTTTCTTAACATGTTATATTGATTATTAATAAAACCTGAACAGAGCATAACAAGGCAGTTGGATTTCTTAGAAACCACTTGATAGCTCTGTATTTTACCTTATCTCCTAGTCTTCCTGATAGTCAATTGAGCACATTATAATAGATGAGAAGTGAAAACTTCATTACATTTAAAAGGATATTTAAGTATTGTTATTATTTCTCATGTACAGTTTTCTTATATGATATCAACATTTAAAATATTTATCAAATTTTTATCAAATAAAATCTTACTCAGTTTTGGCTGTGTTGCATCATGATTCTTAGATATCAGTGGCCTAGTGTGTGGTATAATAGAATTTAGTTTTCAAAGATTTAGATAAAGAAAAGTGACTTAGCGTGGTCTCTTTCACAGATATCTGAACACAGATTTTCAGTGTAATATCCATGTCTCAACATTTAAACTAACCCTTTTTGTGGCTTCTATTTACTGTTAGTTCTTATACCCTTAGATTTTTTTTTTAACTTGCAAACAGGGTGCTCAGAATCTTCTGTCATCTGAAATAATATATTCAATTTATCATGGGACTCCTGTCTTTCATAATGTAGGCAAGTGGCAAAGGAGGCACTGTCTAAATACAGTGATCTTGATAATTAATGCCATAAAATAGATTAAAATGCTGTATTCCAGGTATTCATTTCCTTAAAAGGGCCACCAGAACAGCGTTGCTAAGCACCCGTCACCACTGCAAGTAACAGAAAATGACCCAAATTAAAGAACCTGTTCTAAGCTGTATTCTTGCATTTTCTAAAGTGCATTTCAAAAGGTTTAACAAGACTCATTCAATTAGTGGAGAAAAAGGATCTATTTTCAGCTCTGATCAGCAATTAAGAGATTGGGCTTTGGAACATCAGTTCTTTATGTTTATAATTTATTTTGTTTCCTAGGTTTTACTTTAAACAATTGTGAGTGGAGATTTTTTAACAAACTACCTTTCTAGTAATCCAAATGTAAATGCTAAGAACAGGGCAATATATTTGTTTACAATTTTTATGTAAATGTTATTTTTTATTAACTTTCCTCATTTAAAAAAATTAAATTTTACACTAATAGGGTATATTGCCGCTTTCTTATAGATGTCTTACTCTGAAAATATATACGTAGATATGAATAAATGTATATACCGATAATATTCTGAGTTAGTGTAGATATGAGTACATTCCCACCTAACACTTGAGAAATTGAATATTTTTCTTTATGGATATTTGATGTTGTGAGAATGGTACCATGAAGGAGATAGATATATTGAAGTAAGAAAGTAAATAAAAAAAATTGGGACAGTGTTTTTTTTTGGTTGTTGTTTTTTTTTTTTTTTAACCTCAACAGTGAATTGTACCTTCTAGGTTTGACCAGAACTTCTAAATAGTTATAGTTTAAAACCTAGCCAGGGCTGGGGTTGTGGCTCAGTGGTAGAGAACTTGCTTAGCATATGTGAGGCACTGGGTTTGATTCTCAGCACCACATATAAATAAATGAATAAAATAAAGGTCCATCAACAACTAAATAAAAAGAAAATTAAACAAACAACCAACAACAAACCCTAAGCCACTAATAGAGTGTTTAATGAGTTGTGTCTCCCAGTGACCTGGTTCTTGGCTAACAGGACAACCGTCACAAAAACAAGTTGTGAAGTTCCTGGTAGAAAGAAAGGAATGGAAGGATAGGGTACTGTTAGAGGAATAGGGGAGTAGAGCAAGAGGATTCCCAAAGGTTTAGATTAGGATTATTGGCAAGACTTTTGCTGTATCACATTGATCTGGACAAGTCTGAAGCATATAAATATAGATTTTACGTTATTAATCGTAAGTGCTGCTTTGGCTATAATCTTATGTGAAGTGATTCCATATCCTGGAATACTGAATATTTTAAAGCCAAAATAACACTTATTCTTTCTTCTAAAAGAGATAGTTTACATTAGAAATTCGTTACATTTAGATTTATCAGGTTGTTTGGCATTGCAGATTTCTCTAGCAAGAGGTAATATAAAATAAATGGAATTTGTACAACTTATTGGAATTTTTTCTAGAACAAAAAGTTATTACAATACACATTTAAGTCTTCGGCCTTTTAATGTAAATTGAGGTTTCATTTTAGGTACTTGGAATGTGTAGTTTGTTTTTGACAGGTCAAAGTTTGTTTTTCCTACTACAGAATAACCATAGTAGGGAGTAGGAGTAGATATTATATGTGTTTGAAATGGTATGTACTTCAATATTTAAGAAGCCAGTTGTTTAAAAATTGATTTTCATATTGTTTGTTTTGGTTACAAACCTAGCTCTTGTTCAATTACAAATTCCCTGCGTAAGTTTTGAAATACTCTTAAGTTTTAGTATGTCAGTTTGAGAACAGCTACCTCTTTGGTATATCAGAAACAGTTTATGCCATAAATGTTAGTGGTTGTAAATTAATTTCACAAGAGAAGAATAATAATTGAAAAGTACACTCAAATATTTAAGGCCAAATTGCACCTCAATAATAGATATATTTGGGAAATTGCATGCTATAGTATTTAAAAGAAAAAGAGTTTCTCTCTTAAGTGTTCTTATTCTCTTTCTTTGAAGTTAGACAGTGTTTGACCTGAACATCTTGTTTTGTGTAGTTAAAAGGCAGAATGTATTATAAAGAACACCAGAATGACTAATATAGAACAGGAAATACTTCAATTTTTTTCTAGTTATGTATAATAACAAACTTTTTGAAAATTTAAGATGATGTGTAGAAATTTTAATAATTTTTTTTTAACATTAGTTTGTGCATAACCTCCTTTTGCCTTAATCTTAAACTGTTTCCAGCAGGGAAAGAGAGGATCTGCTGTCTAGAGACCTGTAAAATGTAGTCAGAACTCACTTTATGCCATTTCTTTTAAATAAAACAAAATTACCTTATACAACAAATTTAACATTGTTAACCTTTTATAATTATTTAACCATTATTTCATTTTACCTCCTGCTTAAAAGTTGTGCATTAGTGGAGCAGACACCTGGCTGTGCTCTTAAAAGTTTATTTGTCTTTCAATTCCTGTGATAGTAGGGGGCAGTACATCTCCTTAATTATCTTTGTTCAGGGAAATGCTGAAAGGCCAAGGTAGTTAAACAAGGCCATTTGGATTTGTGAGGTCGAAGTCAGATGCAAGGAAAGTGGTTAAATGCATTATCATCTTATTGAGTCCATCATCAGTAAAGTGACCTTGATGGAGGTGGAAAAAGCCATTGGCCATTTTTATGACAGCCACCCCTGCTTGTTTTATCACTGACAGATTTTTTACATATTGCTTTATCATATTTCCTTCTTTTTGTTTTTATATATTATTTTCTCTCATTATAGATCATCATAGTAAAGGTGAAAACTAAAATTAATTTCTTTTTAATGATAGTAGATTTTCCTTCAGAACTTCATTTCTTATGATGATATATATATATTATATATAAATATATATATATATATTCCATATGTATGGAAATATATGTATTCCCTATATATATGGAAATATCCTTTCATTAAAAATTAAGGTGATCAGGCTAGCTGACCATTCTGTATTTGCTTTTAAGGGTCTTTTAATGATGACTATTAGTCTCTTTGCAAAGAAGCTGCTATTCTACCACTTTTCAAATTGTTTTTTATGCTATTAAGAGGAAAGACTTGCCAACTTCAATTTTAGCAGTAGGAATAATGTTTGTTTTAACAAGTGCCTAAGTATGTTTACATGAAGGTTATTCAAGTTTTAGTAGTTCTCTTGCTGCTGTTCTAGTCATCACTTCCCTTAAGAAGTTAAAACAAAGCCTTAAGATTTATAGTTTATATTTCTCAACTTTATGGCCAATATTTTCCTTGTGATGTATTTTATACCAACTCTAATAAAATGAAATTCTTGCTTAAATATTTGAACAAGTATTGTTCAATAAGAGGAAGAGTTTTATTAAATGCAGTACAAGGTCTAACCTTTTTGGAAACTCCAGTTAAAGCAATTAAGTGCTGCATACAAGATTTTTGTTTTCCTAGACAAAGCTGTCAAACATTACTGATTAGAATTTAGCTTATGCTTTACTTTTTACTGCATTCTTTTATGTTACAATCAATCAGAGCTAAATACAAATCTTATCATAAGAAAGAAAAAGTTGGCCCATTAACAAAATACTTAAAATGTTATTTCAAGCTTTATTGGAGATGGAGCTATCTCCTTATCATCGTGCTATGAATTATGTAACACTAAAATCTCAAGAACTCAGAATCACCAAAAATAGTTCCTTCAGGAGAGCCACATGTTTTGATGGCAGAGAATTTATTCTCTTAATTTTGTATTTAAAAAACAAACATATTGGATTGTCATATGCTTAAAATGAGCTATAAACCCTCCCATCTCCCTCTCTACCCACCATCAGGGCCTGAATTCAGTCTCTTTTCATCTCTTCAAGTCGGCTTCATTAGTTTTCCACCCTGGTTGCCCTGCCTTCTGTCTGTCTCTTTAATCCAGCCTCCACGCTGTCATTACAGTTGTCATCTTGATTGGTGTTTTATCAGACCCTTCATGATCTTAGACTCAAAACTCCATTGCTCTTTTCTGCATACCTTTTCACCTGTGCTTCAACACTTTTGCCTGTCTTTGTTAAGTTAGACTCTTCTTACCGTCTCACACATCTTTCAAGAATCTACTTGCATGGTATTTCTTCTCTGAAACCCTTTCTGACTGCCTGAGGGCAAAGCTGGCTGCTTCTTCTATACTGCCATTGCACCCAATACATACTTCTATTATAGCACTTAGCACAATATACTGTAATCATTTGTTTACATTTCTTTCTCCCCTATGAGGGGACAAGTTCTTTCAGGTCACAACTGTGTCTTAATCACTTTCTTATGTACCAGAACTAAGCCCAATACTGAGAAAATAATAGTCAATAAATGTTTGTTGAATGCTTATTGAATGAATATATTAAATATAGTTTAATTTCTTAGTCACTGAAGATCATTACAAACATCAGTTATTTTATTGTTCTGTAAAATATGATAGTTTACTCAGGAGCCCTTGAGAGATAGGTGGCCCCAAATGGGCAATGCGTACTATAGTTACTATCCCACACTTTTGAGCCCTTACTATGCTAAATGTCTTATAAATTTTTGTTTTGTCACCACATCTCTTTAAGAAGGAATTTTCCCATTTTATTGATGGGGAAATTATTACTCATGTAGCTTAACAGAGATATGATATGTAGGCTATACAGTGTGATTCCAAACCTCCTAAATATCACACTCTATTAAGTGCTTTAACGTGAGCACTTCCAAGTACAGGAGAATATATATATATATATATTTGGTACCAGGAATTGAACCCAGGGACACTTAACCACAGACTTACATCTCCAGTTCTTTTTAATATTTTATTGAGAGACAGGGTCTCACTAAGTTGCTTAGGGCCTGACTAAATTGCTGTGGCTGGCTTTTAACTTGTGATCCTCCTGCCTTAGTCGCCAAGCTGCTGGGGTTACAGGTATTCACCACCATGTCCAGCTCCACAGGTTTAACTTTTAGGATGGGTTTTTTTATTTTCTTTCCTCATTGTTTACTGTCATGTTGTACTTCTTATTACTCTGTCATCAAACAACCAAGATTATTTTTTGTTGTCATTTATTCATAAAATAGGCATAAATAAGTTTTGAGTTAAAGATTCTACTCAGAGTGAACCTTATTAATTTATTAGTTTTGGCCTAATATCCATTTTCTTGCATTTTTGGTCAGGTGAGAATTTTAGATAGTTGAATACCAATTATATGTTAGATGTTCCGGTGAAGCAGAATGTTAATTTCCACAATTAAAGACTTTTTTATAAAATTCAATGAATCATAACAGTAAATTTGAATAAAAATATGCTAAAGTTGCATTATCATAGTTAACTTGAAACTTAAACATAGTAATAAAGTTACTTGTAACAGAAACACACATACACACACCATACTGAATATCATATTTGTACTGCATACTGCATATTTTATATGTGGAGAAACCAAGGCCTAACAATAGTTAACATGTATCGAGTATTTAGTAAAATCTCTTTTCTGTGCTAAACCCTTTATATAGATACTATTTCATTTACAGAAAAATTCATGGAGTTTAATACTTTTATAATCCCCATTTTAAAGGTAGGGAAATGGAGGCACAGAAAAGTTGAGTCAGTTGCTAGAGATAAAGCCAGGGTGTCAACCCAGATGAGAACATACCTAAGTCTGTTCCTTTCTCCCGTGGGAGTGGCTGGAAAGCACCATATCATTCTGCTAAGAAGTAATGGGCCCCAGGATACCCATAACACCTAGTATGTACCAGGCTATTTATGAAGTAAATATTATTCCTCAATTTATTGATGAGAAAATTGAGGCTTAAATATATTAAATAATTTGCATAAGGTTATTGAACTACTAAATTACAAAATGAGTTTAGGAACTGAAGTTCCAAATTTATGTCCTTCATTACTGAATTTAGCATACAGTGTAGTTGTCAAATTAGGATTTGTTTTGATTTCAGTCGGCTTTACATAGATATTTGGCACCAGTATGTAGCCTTTCATACTGAATGTTAGAAAGATTTCCATATTTGATTAAGGCAAATCATTTAATTTGTCAACAAGTAATTATAAGGGAATATGTGTTTTGTATTTTTGTTTTTAATCTTTTTGTTTGTAATCTTTAGATTTTCCTTTAGTGAGGCATGATCATTATGATCATCTGTGGTATGGCTAATGTCCCCTTCTTGATTAATATCCAGCAATGATTAGCATCATTGATTAGAAAATTAGTAAATTATGCATTTATTGACACTTCTGTTTCCCATTTAATGGCTTGTTTATTTAGCTGATGGCTAATGTTTTTACTTTCAAAGGCTATTAACTCATCAAAATGGTATTTATTGAACCTAGCAAAATGATAAATTATGTTTGTATTTACTCCTTTGTGCCCAAGGCTAATCTATTGATGATCTTATTTTTCACAATTTTGCTCTGCTAAGATCTTCTACATAGGAAGTCAAATTGGTACCATTATTTGATGGTGTAACCTTGGAAAAGTTGCTTAACTTTTCCGGATTGTACCTGGAATAGGAGAGAAGTAAACCAGATCAGTGAATTCAAACAATGAGATTTCTTTTAAAAGTTTTATAGAGTTTCTTCAAATGATTCAGAATTCTTGGAAAAAAAATCCTATTGCAAATTATATTAAAAACTTTGCATGAACAAGTAAAACATATAATGTCTGTTTATCTTTTGTGCTATTTAGCTTATTTTTATCTGCGAGTCCTGCTTTTTCTGTGTATATTTTGCATTTTTGGTTAAGGTATCCTTGTAGGGAAATTTTTTTTTTCCTTGCTGGCTTTTTATTGATTCAGCTTGCCTAAGGAATAGGAAGAAAGAGCATCCCCTGCACAGAAATCTTAGGTAAGGAGTAATCTTACCACCATGCAGGAAAATGGTTAATATGCTGTGGACTTCCTGTGCTTGCTACATGGTGTCTTTGGTTTTAATTGAGAGTCTGAAAATGAAGGAGATTGTCCTCATTAGGAATAGATTATTATTATTCCCAATGTCATTATAGTACCATTAACCAGAATGTTTTGGAAACTACTCTTTTGAAATCGAGTTTTTTGAAAGTCACAAATAAAAATAGTTCTTATTATATAGGCATGCCTCATTACTTACCTTCCTCACGGGCTTGACTAACCAACATTTGGCTATTTCAAAAAATTAGATCAATTCTCAAGAGAGTATTTACCACAGTTAATTATATTCAGAAAAAAATAATGCTTAAAGCCCGTGAGACCTTTTTGAAAGAGAAATTTCAGTGTTTTTTGGAGAAATGACTATATCTTTTGAAAAAAATGATAACTCTGAGTTGACCACTTTGAAGACAATAATAATCATATGGATGAATTTCAGTATTTTAAGAGTTTGGTGACAATACATTATGGTCCTTTTTCGTGTCACAATTAAGGACTGAACCACAAGGATGTTCCTAATGGGCAGAATAATGATGTTTAGAAATTCAGAATTTCATAGTTGTTATTAAAGTATAATTATTGATTTTAAACAAGACTCTTAGCCTTATTTAAACTGGTAAGATCTATGAATATATGACAATATGCTTGATTTCTTTAAAGTATATTTAAGCTGAGTGCATTGGCATGTCTGTGATTCCAGCAACACAGAAGGCTGAGGCAGGAGGATCATAAGTTCAACCTCAGCACTTTATTAGTGAAGCCCTAAGACCTTAACTTAAAAAAAGACCCTGTTGCAAAATTTAAAAACGGGGTAGGGGGCTGGGGATGTGGCTCGAACCCTGGTACCAAATAAGTAAAGTATATTTAAATTTCTTGCATATTATATTTCATACAAAAAGCAAAGTTTAGTCTTCACTTGTATGCTTCCAGTTAGGAACAGGAAAGCCAATCTGCAAGGGCTTCCATAAATTAAAAAAAAAAGTATTTGCTTTCATACTCAGATTCCAGTATAAACTTCTGATTTATTAAAATACTTGTTAATTTACTAATTAATATTAGAAATAAATACTGATTACAGATTCTCAACAGCTATCAATAGCTAGGCATTAGAATTGTAAACTATGAGTACAATTAAATAGTCAACATTTTAAAAGTGTATTTATGGAAGCAGAAAATTGATAGTATTTTTTCAGTTTAAAAAATATAAACCTGTGTATATTGTAAAATTCTTCCCCAGCCCCTCTTTTCATGAATATCTCAATTAGTAATAACAAGATGTGTACTTCTATATGCCTTGGGCATACTTAAACTCTAATGAGGTATTGCATTGGAAGGAGACCACTTGAAGATTTTATTAATTTCTGTAGTGTGAAAGTGGAAACACTTTGAAGCAGAGATCACCAGTTCTGAATTTTGATGAAGTGACAGGTTATCACCATATTCCTAAGAGAGAGCACCTTAAAATTGAACAATATAAACTTGAAACAATATATTAAATTGTTTCTTCATTTCTTGAGTTTATCATTAATAAAATTGTTTTATATTAGACTCTTTTGTTTAGGAGGATTCTGCTGTCACACTTACCCTTTTGATTTAGTCAACCATAATCTGATGAAATGCCAGTGTTCCAGAGCCTATATACACCATGCATGAAAATACATGTACTTCTTTTGTGGGCAAAAGTACTAGAGTTCTACTTATAGGAAGGTTATAGATCAATTGCATGTTAGTGGTTGCCTATGAAGGGATAAAAAAGAAAAAAAGGGATAGATAAGAGTGCTATGGATATTATCTTTGTGACATTTTATTTCATTTACATAAAGGAAGATGTATAATTTAACAGTTATTTATGATATTGTTCATGCTATTCATTACACAACACCTACTTCTTTTAAATTTAAGAACAGGCTGGGCATAGCTTGGCTTTGGAGATTGAGACAGGAGGATCACACATTCAAGGTGAGCCTCAGAAAAGGAGCAAGGCCCTAAGCAACTTGACACCCTGTCTCAAAATAAAAAACAAAAAGGCTAGGGAATGATGTCCATATCAATCTACTGTCATTCCTATCCCTTTGCCTCTTTCTCCCTCCTCCTCCAAAGTTCTGCCACTTATCCCATGCCACCTCCCATATACTTATCAAAGAACTTAAAAAAAAAAAAAAAGTTTCCCTGGGTTCAATCCCTGGTACCAAAAAAAAAAAAAAAAAAAAAAGGCAGGGGATGTAACTCAGTGGTAAAGCACCCTCGGGTTAAATCTCAGTTAAAAAAAAATATATTATTCCATGTATTTCCTTGAAGTTGTTAGTGTCAAATCTGATTTAAGTCATTTTAGTTAGTCATGTTTAGTATAGCAATTTTTCTCTTTCTATAAAATTAGAAATCAATATTTAAATATTTAAACATCCTTAATTTATTTTTGGAATTTATTAGTTTCTTAAAATCAACTCATAAAATTAAAAGAATTAACTCAGCATCTATTGAAAACCTACTATGTATCATCTGGTAAGATATTTATAATTCTATTCATAATCATATAATTTTGAGCACATTTAAACTAATTTCTTTCCATTTGTATATATACTCAATCAGTAGTCAAAGTCTTCTGATTTTTACAAACCATATTTTTTGGACCTACTTATTTTCATGTATGTAGTCAACAATCATATTTCATAAGGTCTTGATTTCAGTCAGGTTATCTGGTTTCAGCATCACCTTAGTTTTTCTGTCTCCTGCTCAGAAAATCATAGGATCATATGAAGGAAATATTTCTTATAGAAAAGTGACAGAAAGAAAGCATTTCAGGCAGAGAAGGGCACATGGGCAAGTTTTAAAAGTTGCAATATGTAAAGTATATTTGAGAAAATATCAAATAACCTACTTTGAACAGGAAGTTCACAAAAGGGAATTTTGGAAGCTAAAGCTAGAAAAGTTGGTGGAAGCCAGGATATAGGGGACTCGAATCTCAGATAAAAGTGTTTAGGTATGCATTTGGGGATCCACTGGAAATTTGGCATGATATCATGTGTTTGGGAGAAGATCAATGGTAGAATGTTGTTAAAAAGGAGCTAGTAGAAGTGGGGAAACCAACAATAGGCTTTTTCTATTATTATTTTCAATTTATGACTTCCTCTTAAATTTCTTATATTTTATAGTTTATCAATGTAAGCTTCACAATAGCAGGGACTTCTAGCCACTCTGATTTCCTCAGAGCCTAGAAGGTGCCTGGTACATGATTGATGCTTAGTGAATTTTGGTTGACTGGATGAGTAAGTAAACCAAGACCCCAGAACATCAGGTGACATTTTAGAGTTTTACACAGCTAAAATAATGACAGACCCCAAATTAAAAATTGTATCTGACTTGCAGTTTGGTGTTCTATTACTTGCTAAACTTCCATACAGGCAATTTCCGTTCCCATAGCTTTTTCTTTTCCTCCCTGCCAACTCTTCACCTAAATTCTCATTTCTTCTAGCAAATGATTGTTAAGTATCTCTTATCTTAGTACTTCTGACACCATCTTCTGAACTTTTAATAGATCACATTCACATACAAATAAATGGGTTGATTTATTTATTCTGTCACTCCTTTTGGATAGCAAATTCGAGATCTGAGATTATGTCTTTCTGGGATTTTGCTGCTTTGCTTTTTTTATTTTTTTAGCAGTTCTTCTCTATCAGAAGAACTGTATCCAGAACACCTAAGTAGAGGAGATAGTTGATTGCTCAATTCAAGTTTGTCTTTTATTTCAAGTTCTTTAAGAAGTTATAAACATATAGTTAAAATTATTTTTTGTCAGATTGGTTTTTAAAATTTACTTTCTATTTTTTGTAATAGTTGAAGTAAATAGAAAAATGAAAATTTTAAGATTTCTCAAGCTCTCTATAGTCTTATGAATTTAAGTTATCATTTTGCAAATTAAAATTCATAGGATATAATACAAAGTATTATTCTGTTTGACTCTGAGAGAGCACCTTGAAATAGGATACACATAGAACAGATTACTGTGTGAAACCATTACAAAAACTGTGAAATGATCCCCTATTATCATTGTTTGGATTTTACAATGATAATCCATTAGTTGCTGCATCCTACTGCCTAAATATTACTTTATTTTATTAGAACAATAGTGAAATACTTTATCCATGTCATATCTCTTATGAATGTATCCCTATAAAATGTTCATTATATATAAGAGAGGCCCTTATTAAGATTAATAAAATATCAAGCAATCTTCAACAGAATAAGAAATTGCCACACTTATAAACATGTGAATTTGTTAGTGCCTCATTAGCATTCTTTACCAATGTTTCCAACGTACTTGAAAGAAAAACTGTATTTTTGAGAAAATGTTTCTCCAAAATATGAAACATTGATCAATAAATAAAAATCTTGATATTACTGTAACTCTTCAGATTTAAAATTTTAAAAATTCACTTAACCTCAAAAGGAATTAAAAGTACTAAAGTATTTAGCTAATGCTAAATATGATAATAACATGTAGTTTTTTAAAATATTGATTTAGTATTCTTGAAGTCATAAAATTATGGAATAAAGACTTTTATCAGATAAAGAGTTGATGTCAGAAATACATTTATGTTTTTGGACACCTTCTGTGAGAAAACTATAATTCTGTTTTCACTTATAACCTTATTAACCTTTTAAGCATGTAATGGCATTTTGAATATGATAAATAGTATTGATATGCTTTTTTATTTGTTGAATTAGAAACTTTTCTCACCTCCTAAATGATCAGTATTCCTTGCCTAAGTGTTTTCACTCTTGATGCTTACTTCCTGAATTAACTATGTTTTAGTCTTTGAAGGTCTTTTGGCATAGTATAGAGAGAATGTCTATGATAATGGCGTTGAAGTTTTTTTGGGAAGTGGGGCAGGGGAAGGGTATATTTGTTAGTAACTCAGAACCTGAGTGGAGTAAAATACCTAAATCTGTTAGCTAATTTCTAGCATTTTTTTTAGTAACTAATTTTCTAGCATTTTTAGTAAAATAACTGTTATAGTAAAATAAATGTTTATAGTCGTGTTATATAAATTACTAATATAAAACATTAAAAAATTGGGGGATTATGGGTCTGGGGTTGTGACTCAGCAGTGGAGCACTTGTCACACACGTGTGGGGCACTGGGTTCGATCCTTAGCACCACGTAAAAATAAATAAACATGAAGATGTTGTGTCCATCTACAGCTAAAAAAAATTCTTTTTAAAATTGAGGGATTATGAACTAAATGTGTCCCCTCAAATTTTATATGTGGAAACCTAATCCCCACTGTGACATTATTTGTACTTGTAGACCTGAAGGTGTTCTTAGGTCATAAAAATGGAGACTTTATGGATAGATTTAGTGTCCTTACAAAAGAGAGAGAGAGCTCCCCCTATTTCCACCATTTGGTGACATAGTGGAAGACAGCTGTCTCTGAACAGGGGGCTTAGTCCTCCCTAGACTTGGGATCCTCTGGCTCTTTGAGCTTGAGAGAAAAAAATTCTGTCGTTTATAACCTATCTAGTTTATGGGGTTTTGTTACAGTAAATGGAACTAATACATGAATAAATAAATATTATTGCCAAAATCTTAGGGAATTAGAAATCACTCTTCCCAGCTATTTATAATGACTGTAAACTGCTAAAACATTCAGTTACGTTTAATAAATATTTATTGAGTGCCTATGTGTTTGACACCATTGCTTATTATAATATATAAGAAATTGATACAGTGTAGCAAGAAAGTAAATGAAGCAATAATTTTTAAAGTGGTATAATTTTTGTAATGCTTTAATATTAACCAATAAAAATTAAATGTTTTAAGTTTTAAAATTTTTATTGACAACATTTTGTTCTATATCTTACCTTAGAGGCCAAATGTAGATCCAGGTCTAATTTCTACATTAAACTTTAATAAACATAGGTAAAGCTAAATTATTACTGAAGGCTAAATCTAAAATACAGTATTATTTTTGAACAATAGTGTTAGACTGGTAGAATGATAGTTTATTTAAAATTTTAGTGTAAATCATCAAAAAAAATATATGAAAACAAAACAGAACAAATGTACTATGTGGATCCAAGAAAAAATGAAATTCTTTAGTAACTTTTATTTTAAGGCATTTGGAGATCTATTAGTTCCCTTGGGCTACTTAGCAAGTTGCCACAAGCTATGCAGCTTAGCATAATGGACATGTATTCTCTTATAATTTACTAGGCTAGATGTCTGAAATCATAATGTTAGCAGGGTCATGCTTCTACTGACAGTTCTAGGGAAGAATTCTTCCTTTCCTCTTCCAGATTCTAGTGGCTCAGACATTCTTTGGTTTTATCCCTCCAGTCTTTACGTTCATCGTTATGTGATATTCTTGCCTCTGTGTTTCTTTCCTTATATTAGTATTTTCTCATCTTACAAATGCACCATTATTGAATTTAGAGCTCACCCTCATCTACTATGACCTACCTTAACTATCACAGCTGCAAAGACCTTATTTCCAAATAAAGGCACATTCTGTGGTTCTGTATGTACAAGAATTTGGGGGAGATATTTTTCAAGTTGCTCCAGAAGAAAAGAAGTAGCATAAAAGAAGGTGAAAAATGGTTTTCTTTACTATCCTCAGGATTTTGCTTTCCCATTCCTTAGTGTTTTTTGATGTATAGGAATTGAACATCTATGCCTTCACATTCCTATTCTTTTTAAGACATTTAATTTGTTGAAACTGACTCTTTTTTTTCAGTCTTATATTATGGGAAATTTCAGTAGGAAAGCCATAGTCTTCAATATTTCCTATTCAATCATAGGGGAAATTAAAATTTAGTTTTATGCTTCTTTTATATTTCAGAATTTGAAACACTACAAACAAAAATTATTGAGACTGCCGTACTATAGGTTTAGCATTGTGTGTAGTTATAAACCTCCTAACTGTAAATTGAACATCTTAGAGTATGCTGTCGTTACGTTTGTCATTCATTATGGTAAAGTTTGTGTTATTATGGTTTGTTGCCTATCAATTTCCCTTTAAGTTTTAAACTTGTAAGCCATTAATAAAAAAAGAAAAAAGTAATAGAAGTTCACATTTAATTACCAATAAAATGTTTGTAAATTATTTTTAAAATTGTCCTTTGCTTTTGATTTTAAGTGGTAAAATTAAAGTATCCATACATAACAGGAAATAGATTTTAAAAATAAACGACATTTTTTAACTTTAATAAAAAATACACAAACACATTTAGTTGTAGATGAACACATACCTTTATTTTATTTATTTATTTTTATGTGGTGCTGAGGATCTAACCCAGTGCCTCATACTTGTAAGGCAAGTGCTGTGCTATTGAGCCACAATCACAGCCCAAACTACATTTTAATAAGCACACAAATTATTTCTCTAGGAGAACGAATAGTTATCTAGGTCACAGTTTCAAGACTTTTATCTCATCTTTCAAGACAATGAATGATACACTGAAGTCTAAAGTGTTATATTCTCAAGAAGTAATGGAAGAGTTCCTTTCCTTAGAGCAGCTATTGGTTAATCGGATATGGGAAGGGTACTTGCCAGGCAGTAGATTAAGGAGGTCACAGACAGAGAAAAGCTTCAGGCATATACTGAACCTTGTTTAAAACTCAGCTTTGAGGAGTCACTATGTGAATTATAGTAATATGGAATATAGTCAAAATCCTTCTCTATAAAACACCCTGTAAGATCCAGCCTTATGATTGGTATTAGAGTGAGCTGTGCCTCTTGGTGGGTGAGTGGAGTTGGAGAATGGAAGGTTCTGAATCAGGTTTCCTACCAGTCAGATAGTCTGTAATGTTCGGAGATGAGGATCACCTACCCAGAGTTCTCATTCAGACATAAGAAAACATCCACTTACCTCTCAAATTCCTCAGGTTGCAATGGGAGGAGGAAGAAAGGATGATTATCTTATCTATAAAACTTAAATTCTTAATAATAGTTGTTAAGTTTATGAAAACCTTTGCCACATTAGAGGTATTTTTATTGAAGCTGAGGCAACAAATGCAAAGCATTAAACATGTTTCTCCTAGTTCTTTTTAAAAACAAAAAGTTACTGGGCTGGGGATGTGGCTCAAGCCTGGCATGCATGTGGCCCGGGTTCCATCCTCAGCACCACATACAAACAAAGATGTTGTGTCCACCGAAAAACTTCCAGAACTCTTAATATTCTCTCTTATATTCTAAATAACTAAATAAATAAATATTAAAAAATTCTCTCTCTCTCTCTCTCTCTCTCTCTCTCTAAAAAAATTACTTTGTTACTTTGTTCCTATACAATTATGATACTCAGTGTATTTGACAGTGATCAGATTTCTAAATACACATCTGTGTTTAAAATTGAGCCCAGGAGTTCCAGACCAGCCTGTGCAACATAGTGTATAAAAAATACATAAGTAAAAACATTAAAGATAAGTAAATCAAAGATGATGAGAATTTTAGGATATCTTATATATAACAAAGTTCATCAACTAAATTTAGAAGTTTATTTGGGCTTACCACCCAAATATTAAGTTATTTTATTTCTGTATTTATTTTTGTGGTACTAGGGATTGAACCCAGGGATACTATATCACCGGGGTACATCTCTAGCCCTTTGTATTTTTTAAATTTTGAGACAGGGTCTCACTATGTTGCCCAGGCTGACATTAAACTTGAAATTCCCTGCTTAAACCTCCTAAATTGTTGGGATTATAGATATGTGCCACCATGTCTAGATTTTAATAAATTATTTATATTATTGAATATAATTGATAAGCATCAAAATTTCTGTATAAATTAAAGAGAAAAATCAGAATAAATAAGCTTATATTTTATGCTTAACTTTTTTAGTATTAATCTCTGCTACTGTATGCCCCGGTTTAATAATTTTAAAATAGTAAAGCAAAATTAAAGTAATATTTCCACATATTAAGTTCACCTAATTCATAGTTTATGTGTTAAAGTTTGAAAGAATTTTAAGAGTTAGGAAACTCATCAAGATTATGAGGAAACCAAGACTGGGAGAATTTGAGAAATTTGACTATGAACATAGGTAGGCATGGGTAGAAAGTGAACTAAAAACTAGCTTCCAGAACTCTTAATATTCTCTCTTATATTTGTTAAAATTATGATGTTTGTGTTAGAAAAAAAGTAAAAATAGCCAACTTTCTAGTTTTTGCAATGTATATGTGAAATCCTATTTTATAAAAAAAATATAAAGGATTGATTTTAATGATTTTTTATTGTTGTTGTTGTCCCACATATCTCAGGGCATTTGGAAAAGTTCTTACAAATTTGAATTTTTTAATTATCAAATATCCAACTGGGACAGGGTCATTTTTAGAAATGAGTAATAGAATTGTAGAGTTGGAAAGAATCTCAAGTAACTAAGAAGGGACTATCATGTACCTTGAGTAAGATCATCATTGAAAATTATGGAAGTTCTCCATAAACTGTAGGAGCATATTTCACATTAGGCCCTTAAAATCATTCAACTGTCTGTATTATCATAAGTGAGTAATTTAATAACTAGTAAAAATAATATATAAATGCTTTGTGGCAAATTTGGTCAAAAGTGATTTAAAGCAAACTATGGATAAAGGTAACTCCCAATTTATGTAATTCTGTATTTGTAAGTTTTGTTTAAAACTGAAAAAAAATTTCCTTGCAATAGAGCAATTCATGAAAGACTATTTAATCTGCAACATGACATCATATCACAATACTTGTTCTTATTTCCATTTTTTAACAGATTTCCTTTAGGTAAGCATCTGGACTTTAGCCTGGTCACCTGTTGCTTTAGACCACACAATAGGATGTAGGTAGACACTATTATAGCAGAATGGGGAAAGAAAGGAAAAACAAATCTTAATTGCTGCTATGAGGGGGGAAAGTGGATCCTTGTTTAATATTTTCCAGAAGTAAAAATAAAATATTTTTAAGTGATTTAAATGAAGATTGGTATTTTTTAATAGTATAGAAATCTTACAGTAACAAAATTTAACGTGTCTGTCAATATGAATAAAATTATGCTTGCCCTGAATTTTATTTGCATTTGTTTCTCTGACTATTTTCTTGTGGAAATTTTAATGAGCAGTAAAATGACCAAAATCTGGACAGCCAAGGGGAACAAAATAATCTAAAACATGCTTAATTATCCTCAGTATAATAAAAATTTCACTGTAATAGTCATAGTGCAAGAACATCCAGATTGTATAAAACAGTTTACAATGTCCAGCCACTGTTGTTAGGACTATGCCACCACAAATCCTATCTGTGTGATGATCTTTTATATATGTATGTAAAATGCTTACTTGTATGCATATAAGTACATACCTAAAGATGTCATTTTTAAAGTAAATTGATTATGGTAACTATCTCATGAAATAATGTAGTTAAGAGATCATTGATTAATAGATCTTTTAAGCAGCATTCCTCATGATATCTTAGTGCATCATTTATACCCATTTTTCTTAAAAATTGCATTCAGAGGTTGACTTGTATTTTAAACCTTCATTAAATCATCATTATAACCAGAGATAGTTAGGATAATTCATTTTAGTGAAATATATTTCTCTGGACTCTCCCTCCATCTCCATCTCTATTTCCAACTAAAGTTTCTCTAAAAGTTAGAAGAGTAGTTCATTTTAATTACTGAAGACACCAGTGGGTAAATTCCTTGAATTTCAAGGGATTTTTGCCTTCAGAGTAAATTATAGAGGCTATAGTCTAGTTCTCCATTCTTTCTAGCATCTTGTACTTTTCTATTATTCTGATTAAATGTTACTGTAACTATGTTTTACTTATCTTAAAGTTTATATATTTATGTTCTTTGTATATTTTTCTTCATTAGTAGGGTAAGAAGTTATTATGTATTTTTAAATTTTCTTGATTTGTCATTTTATCCTTTCTTTGCTCTAATATTTGTGAATCCCTTTTTACTTATTTTTCTTGAACATATTTATGGCTATTAATATACTGCTGTATACAGCTTTATTCCCATTTTATGTGTGGGTGTTCTTTTTTTAAAGCATAATTTGGTATACTTTTGTGACCACATACTTTGTTTTCTGTACATTTTGATTTTTACTGTTTAAAATTGTATAGATTTAATTTGTTGACATCAGAAAATATGGCTTAGAAACTTTAGCTTTTAAAGGATTTATTGAGTTTTTCTTCTTTATTTATTGAGTTTTTCTTATATTGAGTTATACAGTGATCTTGAGACTTTTCATTTATATACTCACTGGAAGAATTTTGATAAATACCTTCTCATATTTTTAAGTTCAAATCCTAATACTTTTTTATAAGTAAAAATAATGTAAAATGATTTCTTTTCAGTGGATAACTGATACTGACATTTTGAATAAAACTGTTACATCACAGTTTTTCAATGTCCATTAACAATGAATAAGTAAATGCTTTGGTGTTGGGTATGGTGACACATGCCTGTAATCCCAGCTATTTGAGAGGCCTAGGCAGGAAGATTGAAAGTTTGACAGCAGTCTAAGCAATTTAGTAAGACCCTTTCTCAAAAAATAAAAATAAAACAAAGGGCTGGGAATATAACTCAGTGGTAGGAAGCCCCTAGGTTCAATCCCCAATAATCCCCCCCCCAACCCACAAAGATCTGGGAATTAGCTTAGTGGTACAGAGTGCTTGCACAGCATGAGCAAGGCCCTGGGCTTTATAGTATCACAAAAAAGAATAAATAAATAAAATAAATGCCTTAGCAATTTATACTCACCATCATTTATTTATACATAAATTAAGAAACTCTGACATTATAATATTTTACATTATTTATTGTTTTCTGTGAAATTTTTATTTTTATTCTACTTTTTCTAGAATATTTCAATACAGTGTACCATTATTCTCAGAAATCTTTATTATGACAAATAGCACAACCATATATAGGTACATATATGTATGTATATAAATTTAAAACACAAACAAACATAGTCTACAATTTAAATTTTACAAATATCCTGTAGCACAAGGTTCTAAGAGAAACAAGTAACCCGCTTTGAGTTTTAAATGCAATTATAATCAGTACATGCTTGGTTCACAAAACAAGAACATTCTAATAAAAATTATCACAAAAATAAAATTCTGTTGGAATTGTCTCTTAATGAGATTAGGTGTTATTTATAATGTTTGTTTAATTAGGAAACATTTTAGCTGTTTTTCACTTCTTGGTTTGCTATCCTAGAGAGGGGCCGTATGGTAAGTTTCTAGCTAGGTCTTTTTTAGAATGGAGAAAAGAATGAGAATTCATACCCCATTTGAATCAAATGTATGATATGTCAAGATCATTATATTGTCATGAGCAACTAATAAAAAAAAGAAAATTTCTTATGTGGGTATCACTCCAGGCAAATCAATATCAGCATTTGAATTTTATTTTTTGCAGTTATTTAGACTTGCACACCTCTTAGAAATTTTTTCCTTGTTCCGTAGATCACAAGATACCATAGCTAGAAGAGAACTGCTCTAATAGATGATACATTTTTATGAATGGGCAAGAGTGTATTATGATCATTAATATAGTTTAAAAGTACATTTTTATTTGTAGGTATCAGCATTTTTATCTATTAAACCAAATTTAAATGTATTAATTATTTAGATAAATGAATATAGTTCAACTAGGTATTTTTTACATTGTGCTTGGGATAATTCCTTTTTTGAGTCACTTTCCATTGTATTTTAGTATACCTGGTATCCTTGACTCTTTATTTTAAATGCCAGAAATTATCCTTAGACACTAAACGGACATTGTCACTATCAGACATTATGGCCACATGAATACCTCAATACTCTGAATACCCTATTTTCAAACATTGTCAGGCAAGTAGAACTGTCCCAGATTGATAATCAGTGACTTAAGTCTTCAGTATCCTTTTAAAGCCTTTTACTTTTTAAAAGTTGTATAAGACTTGTTTAATTGTATAAGTCCTCCATTATTATTTTGTTTGTTCATTTTTGTGTTTCTTACCATTTTGATTTGAGAAATAGAGTTCATGCTTTGTATCTTCATTACAGAGTATAATCCTCATGTTCTTTAATTCAAATTAATGCTTTTTATATTATAAATTCTACTTTGGTATTAATATTACACCCTTTACTTTCTTTTTAATTGAACTTGCCTAGTTTATATGGGACTCAAGATTTATATAATTATTGCTATTCAATAATACTTGGTCTTCAGGTGTATCATGAGTCATGAGATATATTGTCCCATCTCTCTCTCAGATCTCTTACCATCTGTACATATCAGCTCTTGTTAGTACATTAGACATTCCTCAGGATTTCCCCTGTAATTCCTTTTTTGAGTCACTTTCCATTGTAGAAGTCCTTTAACACTGCAAAGGTTTCTTGGGAGGGACTGTGCAGTTTCATTGATGGTTCCCTTCCAACTAGTCACAGTGACAATTGATGGTAGACAGTGTTTTGCTGTTTGGGGAATGTGATGGATTTCTTTAGTGGTGGATTCTCTGTTAGTGTAATATACTGTAATAATTTCAGTTCCTATTAGAACAGAAGAAGACTGTTAGATGTTTGTGTATAAGTTGTCATTTTATTTGAAAGTTGGTTAATTTTAAAAATCTTATTATTATATCATTGATTCACAAATTATGTAAATAACAGTATCTTGTAAAATGCTGTTTTATTTGGGTTCATGCTGCTATAACAGAATTCCACACATTGGGTGATGTTATATACAATAAAAGTTTATTTGGCCCATGATTCTTAAGGTTGGAGCATGGAAGATATAATGACCACATCTGGTGAGGGCCTTGCTACATTATAACATGATTCAAGACATCATATAGCCAGGAGAGAGAGAGAGAGAGGAGAGAGGAGAGAGGGAGGGGAAAGGGAAGAAAAAGGCGGAGGAAGAGGAAAGGGAAGGAGGGAGAGAAGAAGGGAAGCTAATCCATTACTAAGAGCAATGCTCCTTGTCCTAGAGGACCCAATTCTTAATACCATCCAAATGACAATTAAATTTCATCATGAGATTTAGAGTTAACATTTAAATCACAGCTAATGGGATGGAAAATGGGTGTGCCTGTTATTTATTGTATATTATTTAAAACTTGTCTCTTTTTTTGGCTCTTGGTTTTATGAAACTTTAAATATTCAACAGAATTACTTGTGGAAGTTTTAGTGAACAAATCATCATTTATGATAGGGGATATGTTTAAATATCCTAATGTTAGACTGAAATGCCGTAGTATTACAGAGATTTTAGAAAGCATTTTTCAGTTCCTAAAAGATTGATACTTTAGTGGCTTACATTATTTGATACCCTAACATCTTTCTACATATCCACTCATACTTCTTTATTTAGTTCATAAATTTAACTTGTGAAAATGACAAGTAGTAGCAAGCCCACACTTGGGGATTTAATCTTCACTGACTAATTTATCAGTCATTTTACCTTTCTGTAGTCACAGATGGTTTTAATATCTGTCTCTATTGAACAATCACTCAGATGTGTCCATTTCTGTCTTTATTGGATAAATAATAATTTGGTATCCCTCAAGTGGCTATGATAATTGGATTCCAAAAGAGAATTTAAGCTGTGTAGGTACTTCCCTATTCAAAATTTGATCTCTGTGTTCCAGTCTTATTGGTAAATTCAGATGTATTCCAGCATAAGTAGAATACATGGTATGGTACTATTTTGTGTAAATTACTTAGAATGGATTTTGTGGGGAAGCCCTAAGTGTAACTTCTCTGCTTTCTAAAAATGGCATATAACCCGCTTGAATCAAACTGTGAAATATGATGTATTAAGAACTATGTAATGTTTTGAACGACCAACAATAAAAAAAGAATAAAATAAAATAAAATAAAATAAAAATGGCATATACCATTCCAAAATAAGTGCCTGGTGGTACTAGTTGATTCACTCTAAAGTGACCCACACTTGATTAAGTGATGTCTTCTCTAATAGCTGAAACTCCCCAGAGATTTTTAGTGGGTGTTTGAAATGAATGCCTTTATCTAAATCCAAATCTTTACTTTTACTCTTTTTCCTGATTTAGGAAACATGTATTTCTTTTTTTCAATCTTCTGTCTGTTAAAACAGATAAATGATGTGGTAGTGGCTCATTTATATGATTTCAAGTTTAACTATTTGAGGTTGATGAGGAGAAAAAACCCTGATGAGTAAATAAAAATTTATAAAGATCAGCCTGATGATTTCTTTGATCCTGGAGGAATAATTTTTTATTGCTAAATATTTTTAAGAAATAGGGTTAATTTTTAAAGTGAAGAGTGACATTAAGAACATAAAATTCCAGCATCTCATTATGTGTTTTCAATATTTATAAACTATATACACAATCACACATACATGTATATGTAATTTCTCAAGTTTTTATTGCACTGACTTAATACTTTGATTATGTATGCTTTCCTTAAGAACCTTTTGTCAACCACAGAAGTGAACTTTTAGGCCTGACCAGTAGCTTAACAACACTTCCAAGGATAAAGTGTATGGTCTTGAAGAGCAGTTGTTGTAAATATTTCAAGAATGTATTATTCTATAATTATTATTCTATAATTTATTATTTTATAATTTATTATTCTATAATACATTGTTTATTATATAAGCTGAAGACTTCAGCTCTCCTGTTGTCTCAAAGTAGGTCATTATACTGATATTGGTTTTGACACTTACTTGAATCTTCAGAAAGGTTATTAAAGTCCATTTTTAAGTTTAATCTGTTTCATATAAATACTATTTCTAAGGCAGATTTCTTCAAATATTACTTTATGTGTTCATGTGATAGTATAAGATTTATAAGAAATATACTAGGAAATTTTATTTTAAAATATTTCTGATTATGTGGTACTCTTAAGGTTGGGTCAGTAAAACCATTAACATGATAAACTGTTTTGTTTTGGTTTTTGGTGCTGAGGCTGTAACCCATGGTCTCATACATGCTAGGTTTGCATGATAGTTTGGACACTGAATTTTCTTCCTTATTTTTCAGCTTTTTCATTTTTTTGTGTGTGTGTATATACATGCATATTATGTCCTTAGAAAGTGAACTTAGGGTTTAAATTCTTAAATTTAAATTCTTAAATTAAAATTTTTGTAAAGAGAGAGCGAATTTTCTTTAAAGTATCTTTGCCTTTTTAGCTATTTATTCTTCATTTCTTTTCCCTAATCTTTGTTATTTGGATTTGATTGACAACTGATTTCTAATGTTCCTTCTCAATGAGTAATTGTAAATATGTTGCTGTAGAACTGTAATTGTTATAGTAATTTCTTAATTTGGACAAATTTCTTAGAAATTTTGCAACTAGAAAATAGTTTTGAGGGGGATGGTAATTGGGTATCAAACCCAAGGCCTCTTGCATGCTAGGCAAACACTCTTCCACTGAACTACATCCCGGCTCTTTTATTATTTCATTTTGAGACAGAGAAAGTTGCCGAGGCTAGCTCTGAACTTGCAGTTCTTCAGCCTTCTGAGTAGCTGGGATTATAGGTGTGTGCAACCATACCGGGTTCAATACCTATTTTTAATAATCGTAAATAGGGTTTTATGTCCTGAAATCAATATTTTTGTTGAAAATGAATATTAAAAATAAAACATAATGAGTAAAAATTATGTCAGATGCTCTAAATATTTCCTGGAAAGGATGTATAACTACTACAAAATACAACAAAAGTTAATTTAATTAGAAATTGCATGTAATTTCATATCATACAAATTGTAAATTTTATTCATGTTAAGTGTTTATAAAAAATATCCTTAATGAGCAGATCTGATCAATCAATCAATCAATTATTTATTTATTTATTTATTTATTTTGGGGGGTGATAAGGATCAAACCTAGGGCTTTGCATATGCTAAGCAGGAGCTCAAAAGCACTCCACCCTATCTAGATATTAACTTAATTTACTTGTTTCTGTGGAATTTAAACACCTTTACATTCTTATTTATTTAGAATTTTGAATTTTAGAGACCTTGAATTTTATTGAGATAATCTTATTTGTAGTATTGAAAAAATATTTTTACAATACTATTATTCTTTTTATACACTGTAAAAATAACCACTCCAATAAAATTAAAGAATTAGTCAAATTTTTTCTAAGGCCATATAGACAAAATTTACAGAGTTCTCATTTTTGACTGCCTACTTTCATGCCATTTAAACACAGTATGTAATGGTTGATAGATGGTATTTTTCTATTATTCATTCTGTCCAGGTTATTCTTATAACTTTTTTAGCAAATAAAATTTGAGCTTTATGTTTTGAATTTTATTTTGTTTAATAATTAGGTCTCCTATAAAGAAGTGTGACATGTGGTATAAAATTTTACTGTTCTATTTTTCAAGATCTTTTTATAGTCCCTGTCATGTGTCTTCCTAATCATGGGCTTTCATCTTCACAGTGACTTGACTCATTGCCACTAGAGGGCAGTAAAAAAATTGATTTAGTTAATAAACATACATAATGATGGTTTTTAGACTTTTGCACCATTCTTTTAGACTATGGCACTATTCAGTTTATCTAAATATCTTATTTTCAATAATTAAATAAATATATAACCTTACTAAAATTTTATTCATATCTTTAGAGGTCGTAATTTTAAAATCTTCCTTTTTTTAAGTAGTATTAAACTAGCTGTGCTAGACAAAATGTTATTTAACCATGCAGAATTTATAGAAATTAATGATTTAAAAACAATTATTAAATTGGGAGTTATTTTAGGACAGGGAGACCCTTATGGTTGATGGTTATTAGCTAAGTTTTATTGGATAGATTCTTATTTGATGCCATATTTTAGTAGAAGGTATACTTGCCCTTAAAGTGTTTTCCAATTTTATTGAAAATTGAAATTGGAAACTAAAAGGTTCAGTACATAAAATAATTTTGAGACCAATACTTATATATTTTTTTCAATAACAATATAGTTTACTGTTTAGTTTGGTTTCTTGGTAGACACATGTACTATTTTACCTTGGCAAGTCAGAAGTCTAATTTTTGAAAGTAGATAAAATTATAGAGGGATAGCCATGTTAAAATTCTCTAAAGATACTATGCACATTTATAATTAATTTAGTCCTGTGATGAAATATAGAAAACCTTTTTAAGATTTAGTCAGCCAATGCCATTGTATTATTTTAGCTTATCTTTTATTTATTTGCATTTATTAAAATTCATTAATTTGATATATTTATCCTAGTCAACTCATCATCCCCAGAACATTACAGCCTCAACTCTGGCTTATGAATGCTTAATTACTAAATTTAAAAATGTTAGCATCTTGTTACAAAAGCAAGGCTTAAGATATTTAATGTGCAATTTTGAAGAAATGAGGAATGCCATTTGTTTTTATTAAGCTGGGATTTGAATGTTTGAAGGAAGCAATGAGGGAGGCATTTCTTCAGAAATTGAAGTAATAATCCTCATTTGTAGTGTTGAAAATATTATTTTTACAGTACTCTCATTCTTTATGTAAAAAAAAAACACAGGAGTCCATGTTTGAGAGAAGCATATGTATTTTATGTGTCTAATGATAAATTGTTTTTTGTCATTTTTTTATTCTCTTGTGAATTCTACATGATTTAAAAATTAGAAGTAAACACTTTGAATCTCTGAATGGGGTGCTTTTCTTTTGTGACAGAAATACTGATAACTTGATTTAGGATTTCCATTATGTAGGAAATATTTTTATAATGTTGTTAATTCCTTAAAAATAAATAAATGGATGGAATTATAAAAAAGTCTTTTCCCTTAAAATTTTGCCTGCATACTTAAAAAATGAATATAAATATAAAGAAAGAATATAAAAGCAAGGAATAGTGATTTTTATAAATAGATCTATGTTACAGTCTTTGGATTGATAGCAATTAGAAGTGTTTCAGTATATTTTCAACAATTGCATCAGTACTATTCTGTTTTGAGACGTTATGATCTATATTACAGAATTTTAAAGCGGTTTCAAGATATTTTATTCTCTCCAAGCTGCAAAGAAAATTCACTTATTTTGGTCATTCTATACTTTTTTAGTGAAATTGGTACTAAAACCAAAAACCAATAATAATTCAACCAATAAAATCTCCTATGGAATCCAGAGTTGTATAGTCATTTAACAAAGCATCCTTCATTTCATCTTTCTAGTCTCTCAGTGAAGCTATTGCCATGGTTAATTGTTTGCTCAAATTTCCTAATGATAATTTTTAAAATCACAATTTCCTTTTTCCATAATATGAAAGAAATATTTTAAAATGAATTTCAATATATATTTTATATGTTTATATATACATATCTATATCTATATCTATCTCTATATACATGCACACACACTTTTTTAGTTGTCAGTGGACCTTTATTTTATTTATTTATATGCGGTGCTGAGGATTGAACCCAGTGCCTCACACATGCTAGGTAAGTGCTCTACCACTGAGCCATAATCTCAGCCCCAAAAGAAATATTTTTGAAACATGGTTTTTGAGTTTATTTGTAGAACTTAGTAACAAACGAACAAATTTGCTTAATGTATGTATGTGTATACATACCTATTTTTAATTAAAAAGGGTATGTTAGTAAAGATGAGAAGTTAAGATTTGAATTTTAGTTGTATTTGGAAATATGTATATTTGAAAATATCAGTAAACTATTTTATTGAACAGTTGAATGTATCCTTTTAACACATGAATACTTTGTGACATTTTCTTAGCCTCCTTATTTTAACTCTGGATTTATGTGATGAAATCTAGATGCAAAATGACTTTTATCAATGACTAAAGTATGGTTTTAATATGTCAAATCTCAACTGACATTTTTTAGGTAATTGTTTCAGGGAAGAGAGAATTGGGTATTCAGGGACTGATTTTGATATGTATACTGAGTCATTTTATTGATTTTGAAAGGCTTAGAGAATTTCCTTTTCTTTCTATTAAATACTACTCTGTCTGAAGAGTCAGTTTCATTTGTTTTAAAAAAATAGAATCACCTTACATACTTTCTGGTATTTGGATTGAGAGATTTCATTTTGCTAGAGTGAATAATTGAGAACTTCAAATGAATATCATGAAGAACAATTCAGAGAAAGGTGTAAGATTTTCTAAGTAAAGATTTAAATATTTATTTTAAATACATAGACTAAAAAACTAATTTCTAAATCAAGCTTTAAATATGACTGTAAATGAGATAAAAGGTTCATATATAAACCAACAATTTAAATAGATTTTCTTTATTCTGCACTTTTTAACTATAAAAGGATATCTCATTTCCTTTTTTCCCTTACTGTGACTTTACTGAAATTCTTTAAAAATGTAGCTTCTTTTTGTGTACAGTCTTTAAATATAGCTTTGTACTAATGATTCATTATATTTGGTAAATGTTTGGCTTTATGTTGAAATACCTTTTTAGTGACAATTTATTCAATTTTAAAATACAATTATAATTTACTTCCAAAAGTAATTCAGTGATTTTTAAAAACTTATAGTAAAATTTATGTCAAAATTTAAGAGATAATAATTATTCATTTTTATCCTCTTAATTATTTTAGTGGGAGGGAAATATTTTATTAAATATTATACTTAAATTAGAAGAATATTGATATATCCACATACACACACACACACACACACGTGTGTGTGTGTGTGTGTGTGTGTGTGTGTGTGTGTAACATGAAAGGTAATATAAATTGCATAGTTTCATTTGAACATACTGAGCAGGGAACACTTTTTGAAAATATGTTTTGAAGGATGATTATTATTTATCTATAAATCCATATGATTTAGTTACAATAATGCTTTTTGTTTATGGCTTCATATTTTGAAAATGACTGTAAAGAAAATACAATTATTAATGTGTTTGTATCCACATAATAAATTTATTTTACATTCTTATGGACGTATAATACATATATTGATTTTATTTTTCTTCCAATACCATCAACAGAACATCATGTGGAAAGGCACCAATACTACTGTATAATAGAAATTAGACTTCAGTCTAATCCTGCAAATATTATTGTTGAATATGTCAATATGACTAAATTTTGGCGTTGCATAATAGAATCTCCTCTGCACAAAAGATTAGAATGAGGAAAAAAAGTATTACCTTTTTTCACTTTTTGAAATATTAGAATGATTTTTACTGCTCACCTGTGAAAATGTCTACCTAAAGGCATTATCTTTTACATGACAGGATAGCATTGCCTCTGAGACATTTGCATTATTTGAGAAGTATACTTTCATGTCAGTTCTTTTTAGAAACCATAAGTAGATATTACACAGGAATAGAGTCTTTTTATGATCTTCTCCCAGAGGATGCTGCCTTTGTAACATATTGTAATGCACTTATGAGGTCATTATATTGAAATCCAAAGGATCCAAGAAAGCAATTACTAGTGCAGATCTTCAATATATGAATTAATTTAGAATTTTAGATTTGTTTCTAAAGTTACTATTTTGGGGACTTGTCTTAGCTTTCTACATGTCATATACTTAGAGTTTTCGTAGAAACTAAAATATTATCTGAATTTTCATATTATTTTAGGAATACATAAAGATAAAGGTAAGGTATCTTGTTACTTTTTAGGTAATTTTTTCTTTATAAATAATGAGTGTATCATCACAATTTCATAATCAAACTGTAAAGTGGAACTCATTAATGCAAGTTATATATGTATTGCCAAATACAAAATTGTTCACTTGCTTTATCTAAAGTAATGACATTTTTAGGTGAATAAGAGCATTGTGGATGTTTCTCCCATGCTGCATTATAAATGTTTTTGCAGTGGAAATAGTAGATAGAAGGGATAACTAGTAGATATATGCCATATTGTAGGACAGTTGTAAATGAATTATTGGATGCTAGTTTGTAGTTACACATAGATAATAAGCCTAAGTAATCAAGCAATTTAGCTTCTTTGATATTGGGGCCATTTTGATACCAGTTCTTCCAGGGGTGATTTGACAATTGTTTGTAGTCATTAGAGATGGAATTATCAATAACAAAAGGAGCAGTGTGCCATCCCAGGTAACTAGACAATGAAAAATAACTAGAAAGCAAAGAAATATATAAAAATTATCAGTATATTCACTAGTATGCCTACTAAGAAGTTCATGAAAATGGGGGTCATGCTTTTCTTACTGTCAATTTATTTCTAGCATTTATAACAATATCTTTGCAGTAGAAAATAAGTTGTAACAGGAAACAGTTCCTCACTGTTGTAAGTATACTGAATAGATTAATGCATTTAATTCTAACATCAGTCCTATGATATCTACCTGTATCATCTGTTTTACTTGAAACACAGGTAAAAAGATAGGTTAATTCAATGGAATATATACTCAGCTTTAAAGAAGAATGAAATGATGGCATTTGCCAGTAAATGAATGGAGTTGGAGAATATCATTCTAAGCAAAATGATCCAATTCCAAAAAACCAAAGGCAGGGTGTTTTCTCAAATATGCAGATGCTAATTCACAATAAGGCAGGGTGGTAGGGCACTACCAAAGAATAGCGTTAACTTAGATTAGGTAGAGGGAAGTGAAGGGAGGGAAGGACCTTTTTGGGGGGCGGATTGAAAGGATAGTAGAACAAAACAGACATTGTTATTCTATGTATATATATATATATGACTGCATGACCAATGTGATTCTACAACATGTACACTCAGAAAAATGAGAAATTATATCCCATCTATGTATATCAAAGTGCATAAATGCATTCTGTGTCATGTATAACAAATTAAAACAAATTGAAAAATTTAAATTAAAAGAGAAAAGATAGGTTAAGTAGTTGGCCTTAGATTACACAGCTATTCCATAGTGGAGCTGGAATTTAACCCACTCAATATGGTTCAGAAGTTATACTGTGAATTATTGTCATACCACTTCTCAGGTTTATGGAGTGAACCAGTTGTAGAGGCTTTGTATATTTGTTTTCCCCCTTTTAACTGATAAAACGGTAGTAATATTTTACCTTATTTGTTTCATGTCATTATTTTTAATGCTTGAGGAGAATGAAAGGAAGCTGTAAAAAAGTTAGTTTATATAAATTATCCTCTTAATAGGATTTTGATTGTATATTTACATCAGAAAATGTTTTCTAAAATTTTATGTCACAAAAAATTTAGGAAATATTTTTTAAAGCAAATAATGTGAGCTAAATAAAATCTGTTGTGTTATTTCTTGATTTGGTAACCATTTCAAAATGTATTAAAATTATGTGAAATTGGTCCTTATTAGAGTCAATGACCATGTGTGATTTAGGCTTAATGATCTTCAAACCTTTTTGCATTTGTATCATATTTGAATTTTTTAAGGAATTATAAGACAAATTAACTTTTTGAAAAAATTTATTGTGATAATGGAAATATTATCATTTTACCATTACCATTTTCAAGTGGTAAATTATCTACGTGGCACAAATACCTCATTGCATAAGCCATAAATTCAAAGTTTTATAATATTTCATTTTAACCTAGAAATATACCTAATACTTTTATTTTAAGTACTCTGATTTTTCAGTTTCCTATATTAATAATTCAAACACATTCAAGAATATATTTTTATTTTACACGTGGTATAGATAAAGGTCTACTAAGTTTTTTGAAAATACTGAAAAACTTGTGGCTTGGTATATAAATCAATATTTCCTAGTAATGGGTGCAAAAATGGCTTTGATAACACTAACCACTTAATATTTTTAGGAGAAACAAAAGCATATATAACATTTTTTCCCTTAGTAACAAATATATCAACATTGATGATATTGGATAAGAGGTAGTTCTTATTGGTTCATTTACATCTTAAATAGTATTAAGTGGTTAATTTTAAAAATAAGAGTGGCAGTCATCACTTTGCCTAATGGTAAATATAGAAATGAATATTTCAGGTGATTTCACAGTATATTTTTCTTCATACTCCCCAAAACAATATCATTTATAAATTTAGCAATCCTATCCAGTAATATATGTATTTGCATCCAAGTTTAGTCCTGACAAGCAATTGATAAGTTTAATTAATAATTATAAATAAATTTCTTTCACTGGCATCTCACTGATTTTTCAGTGTTTGATTTATTTGCTCTGGAGGCAAGCAGTGAAGAGAGAAGCAAAAAATAAATAAATAACATGGAATTTCATATAACTTTTTCCCCCTAAAATTTGGGTATTTTTTAGGTTTTTAAAGCAATATACTAAAATAGAATTTTTTTTTTTTATAAAGCAAGTACTGGTGTTAAGTATGTGAGCCATTGGGATAGGTTACTGAAAGACAAAAAAAAAAACACTATTTTCAAGGTGTTTGTCATCTGTTCATAAAACACACAGGACATTTTGGAGAGGGACAGGAGAGTTCTGACAGTATTAAGAACAGATTGGATGGGAACACAGAGAATAGGCAACTAACCCATCTCAGGGGACTCCAGGGAAACTGGTGGAGGAAGGTGTACTTAAGCTGAGACCTGAGCAACATGGAGAAGTTAGGCAGGGATAGGGATGTGTGTGAGGAAGAGGGGACAGAGCTGGAGCGTGGAGAGAGCTTGTGCAGCTATTCAGAAATTCAAATCATGTAAGTGCAGAATGTGAAAGGAGAAACAGAAAGGCCCTTATAAAGAAAACTGAGGTACTTGGTTAATATTCCAGGGATAATAAAAAAGCCGCTGAAAGGTCTTTAAGTAGCTATTTAAGGCTTTTTAATATAATTTTCTAAAAATTTTTGAGGTAGAACAATGTTCCTACTTTGTAGCATTCCATTCATAAGAATTATTTTAAATTTATTTTTGTGGGGGAAATTCTAACTGTTGTAATAAGTAAGCTCCAAATTTCAAGGGATTAAGGAAACTGAAGAAGCTTCTCTCCTTAGTGTAGGGTTAGATCCTGATAAGCTAATTGTACATTGGAAACTTCATTAGTTGAGAATGCATTTAGTGCACCAAGCATCATAGCTTACCAACACAGTTTGCTGTGGTTATCTCCCTTCGTGATAGTATGGCTGAACTGGGAGGTGCAGCTCTCTGCTATTGCCCAGCATTATGAAAAGGATACTACTACATATTGTAATCAAGGAAAAGATATTCAAAGTACATTGCAAAGTTGAAAAATTGTGAAGTTGAATCATTGTAATTTTGGGACTGACTATACTAGCTGGCTTGCAGGCTGCATCCCAAGACACCTCCATTTTTGGAAGGCGGAATATGTAGTTTTGGGTTCACAGCTACCAATCCCTGACACAATTAGCAATAGAATTTTATATTCAGTTATATACTTATACAGTGAACAGTTACTCTCAAAAAGAATCAGGCTGATCAAAGTAAAAAATCTTGGCAGTAAAAAGATCATGTACAGTTCAGGATCATAAAAGCCACTGAAAAATTCAGCATTAGAAGAACTTCTATCTATACACTGCACTTTTACTTCAGGAGAGCCCAGAGCCTTTGCCTGGATTGTGTCTTAATGTTTCCAGCCAAGTGGATGAGGACTGTCCAATTTAGTTCCAGGCTTATTTTAAATGACATGCTTTAATAGAGATGATCCTTGTTCTTAAGGAACTTGAAAGTTCTAAAATCATTTCATGATAAATCTAGTTCCCTGACATCTTCTAGATGGTATTATTTATTAAAGATAGGAAGAGATCCAGTACCATGCAGGTAAAATAAAACAAGCAAAAACCATATTCTGTGATAGAGCTCATGCCTCCTGTTCTCATAATCTCTTCCTCTGTGTAATTCATGTATATCTCACTTCTCCCTGTGTTCTAACTTTGTTTTGAGTGTCAGTAATATTAAAAGAAATACATAGTGGATATTTCCTTTAACTCTGATTCTTGAACATAGTTTCTAGAAATCAGGGAATCACTGGGACGTGGAATGTGATATTGAAAAGAATCAGCCATAGAAAGTCCTTTTTTGGTTGCTACAAATCAACATCATAGCCTGATTTCATGTTTCTCTCAACTGATGGCAGAATATCTGAACTGAAAGCTCCTGATAATTCTAAATATTGGTTATTATTGTTATTATTTTTTGTCTTACCTTCTCAGTCTCCTTATCTTTACTTTGAATTCACATTGAGTGAATTAACTGTAACTATCATGTATCAAGGTTGTAGGGTTTAAAAACTGTTTTTAAGAAAGAATAATATATAATTTTATTGTCATAATGTGAAATAATGTACATTTGATATGGATAATAAAATTAACAGCAGTTCTATTTTGACTATTTATAAACTTTGTATACTCATTAATCATATATATCACTAGAAAAAAAATCTGGCCAATACAATTCAAATAGTGACCCTTTAATGGTAAACATGTTGGTTGGGCATTCATGTTTTACAAAATGTAAAAGGCTCATGATAAAGGCTTAAGGTATTTTTAAATGTGATTCAAGGGATTTCTGTGAGCTTTTATTCTCAAATCTACTGGATACACATAGGTGTTCCATAAATGTTTATGAAATGCAGTTTATTGTACAGTGTTTAAACAGCTGGACTAAATATAACAGTAACTCTATAATAGGTTGAAATAGGAAATTACATATGGCAGTAGTAAGTTTTAAAGCTAGGCTATGCAGAGACTAGGGACATAGATTTGTATGTTGGTGAGGAAGTATGTGTATTTTGGATAATATGGCAAATGCAAATACAGATTAATAATGATTAATTGCTGCTAGCTAAGGACAAACAGCTCTGAGAAACACATGGATGTTGATGTGAGAGGATATGTTGATAAGTACAAAGGAATGGGATTTAACATCTTAAAGGGGGCATTGTTGAAACAGTTTGGTTTGAAATCACAGATCAGTAGACAGAAATGTGAAATTCAAAAGAGAGGTCTAAACAGTACTGACAAGAGAAAACAAAACGATATGATATGGTGATGGACTTAATTTCCAAGGTAAAAGATGAAGTTCTTCTGGGGGAAGAAATAAAGAGGGGAAATAGAGAGCTTCAATTTCATAAATTGATAGGTTCCATATGTAAATTAATTTTGCACACAAATAATATTCTAATATTAAACATAATTCTAGAGAGCATGGCTAAGTTTCTGCTGTCAATTTTGCATTGTTCTTCTATTTTGTGTAGGAAGACATATGAAGAATCAAACCAGGAAAGCAAATACAGGATGAAAATCATAAATTCAAGGGGAAGTAATAAATTGGCAAATACTAGATACCCTGGAAGGAAATCAGAAATAGGATAACTAGAAAAGTTCAGTGCCATAGGATACTAATCTAGAAACTATTTGAAGAGGAAGATTTTCACTTTTAATTGAGTGATCTAAAATGGAGACTATATAAAGAAAGTTATGTAATTTGCATCTGAATATCAAACCAGAAAGCATTAATAAGTTAAAAGTTCTGGAAGAATGCTAGGACAGAAGTCAGTGTTATGAGAGGAGGAGGAAAGAAGAATTAGAACAATGTTTTGCAATGGCTTTTACTAATTGATTGATTGTGGTGCTAGTGAGTGAGCCCAGGGTCTCCTGCATGCTAGACAGGTGCTCTTCAACTAAACTATTATCCCTTACCAGTGAATGTTTAAATTTTTCACTTTTAAATGCCTCTAGTTACATAAATGTTATTCAGAGGTTAAAATGTCTTTTTGTATTCTTTTCATTTTTTTGAATGATTTTGTTACTATATATACATACTTTCATGGACATAATATATTTAGAATTCTTGATAGTTTTTTTTTCTTTTGTGCAGTGGAAAGAGTTTTATCTTTAAGGTAATGGGAGACTCTAAGATTGATAAGTAAACATATTAAATTGACTTTTGGAACTATAATTTCATTTTGAAAGAATGATATCTTATTAAAGATAATATATCTTACATATTTTATAATGTGCTATAATGAGCAAAAGGAAAATGTATCCTTAAAAATTTAATCCATTCTGTTTTATGTATATGTGATCTCTAAAGCTACAATTTCATAATTAGTTTTGCCAGAAAAATATTACTAGGGCTTAAAATGATTTAGAATGGAAATTTCCTAAACAGTGTTATGTCCTTTTAAGAACTGAATTAAGCTGTGGTTATTTTAGTAGTAAATTAAAAATTCTGGGTTTGTGTGGATTTATAGAATGGGGGGGAAATATGCCAAGTCACATAGTGGGCATGTATAAAATATTTAGACTTTAATAGAAAGAAAACCCAACCTTTATTGAGTTAAGTGTGAGTAAGAACACTGTACTGTTGAAATGATTGATGGTTTTCTCTTCACATGTAACAGACTAACATAATTTCACAAAACCTTTGCTTACCACTTACAAATTATCCAAAATTCTTTTGCAGTAAAGATGACAGTGTGTGCTCTCCAAGCAAAACATTGCTGTGCTCCTATTCCTCTCACCCTCCTTCTCGCTCTTCCCTTTTTTCCAATTTTTGGATTTTTTTTCATTAAAGTTATTTTATATCTTTATATTTATAAAAATTCTTAAGAATTCAATTTGGCAAATGTTCTTAGTCATTAACTATTTTATAGGAGGGGAACTATACATAATGAAAACACAGTGCTATGGAAGATAGGAAACTAGCCTACCATTACTTTTGTTTCTTTACCTCCTTTCTTACACAAATACTCATTTACATCACTGAGATAGCTGAAGTGCAATACCAAGAGTGGTAAGAGATGAGGAGAAAAATTCTTAATTTATTTGACAGTTTTGGGGTATTTACTCTGTACTAGTTATTTGGTAATTTATCACTGAAACTTATGTGCTAGTTCTGGAACCAGATAATAGAGCAGTGATTACATATGAAGTGATAAACCATGATAATGGAAGGGCATGAGAGCAGTGGAGTTGAACAGTTGGTGCAAGGGAGAGTGATGGGGGAGTCATCTTTGGATAGTGTGGTCAGGGAGTGCCTCTCTGAGGAGGTGACATGTGATCTGCAAAATAAGAATGGGCCAGCCAGGCAAAGATCTGGGAAAAGAATATTTATTCTGAGTAGAAGGGAGTAGTCTATTCCTACAGGGTTTACCCTGTAAGGAATTGGTAGTGTTACTGATGAGCAGGGAGGTCCATATGGCTGCAGAATAATAAGACAGAGAATGACTGGAGCGAATTGGGGTGGTAGGAAGGGGTGTTAAATCATGGCGGTGTTGAAGGTTTTGGTTAGAAGTTTGGATTTAAACAAGGAGTGAAATGGTCTGATTTTTCTTTAAAGATCACTCTGCCTAGTAGGTAGAGATTGAGTAAATGTTGCCTTAACAAAGGGGCACAGTCTAATAATAGGTAAGCACAAAACGCAGATAACAGAACACAAGGTAGAAAATGTTTTAAAAAGGAACAAAGATCAAATTCTGTTTTGGAGAGGAATATTTCTCAGCTCAGAAGATCAGAAAAGACTTTAGTGGAGATGTATTTCAAAGGTGTAAATGATTTAGACATCTAGAAAAGGGAGAAGAATATTCTAAAAATAAGTTGAAGCACCTAGCACAAAGGTCCAGAGGTTTGATTTGAACTTGGTAAAAAAGGCCAGATCATGGAAGACCTCAGGTTCAAAATTTAAGAATTTGAACTTTCTTGTAGGCAGTGAAATTCCATTGAAGAAGTTTACTGTGTAGCAGTGTATCATAAACATCAGTGAATCTGGAATCTATGTGTAGAATAAACTATAGTGTTTTTTATTTTTATAGTTGTTTTTAGTTTGCCACTAAGTATCTAGGCAAACCTATGGCAAAGTTCCTTTTGTCTTTATCTGAAATGAGGTTAGACTAGATGCTCTTTAATGTCCCAGTTATTTTTTATAACACTTTCATTCCCAATATAACAAATACCACAAATATTTTAAAAGTACAGTGCGTTTAAGCTCATTTATCAATATAACAAATTGGTTTGTATAGGAAGTCTGCAACCAACATTACTAGATAAGATCATTTTATGATATCTTTATTGCCGTTTCCCATAGCCTTATATGTCCTTATTTTTAAAAATACTTTTCAAAGAGCAAGTCTATAATGCTAGCGAGGTGAAGATTCCAAATATATTTTCCCATTATAGAATATAGTGAACACAATAGTGGCCTTCATTTTAAGTAAATCTCACTTTTTTCACTCACAATAACATTGTTGTTTGTATTACATAAAATCTTATATTACCTATAATTTGCTTATGAACCCAAGTACTCATGTCAGAGCATAATATTTTGGGGTTGTTTTGTTTTTTTTGTTGCATCTCACACTGTCGTTTGGGGGCTCCTCACCATGGTCATCTCTCCATTTTGGAAACTGGGAATCCATTTTTCTACTTCCATTCTTGCATATCAGACAGTGAGGTGATGATGATGATCAAGAAGTCACCACCTAGCACAAGTGAAGTCCTTTAATTCTTACTGTAGTATAGTAGAAATTCCTGACTACCAGTAGTATATTGTTATGGAAAATATTTAACCTTTTAAATTTTGTAAATATTCAAGTATTTCTAATAAATGAGGGTTCTTCAAAGGTAAAGCTTTATTTTTGTCATATTGGAATAGCCATAATAACCATCTGAGATTGATAAGAGTTACTTGGGTTGCTCTCCGAATGATTTCTATATCTTCAGTGATATGAGGTACTTTTACTTATCTTTAAAATTCTGGTTTTTTCCCTCCTCTGGATAGCATCATTCCCCAGTGCTCTCCTCTGCTGGCCCTTCTGAATCAAGAACTCACCAAACATTATATTGTGTATGGTGTGTAAAAATGTGATATTATAGGGAAAACACTGGTATACACCATGTTGGTTATACCTTTTGATTTTGTGGAAAACTAAATGATGTGTGCTGTGTTTAAATTGTTGTTTGAAGTTAAATATCTCCATCATTTAATTTAGTTATGCTAAAGAATGGCTTGAAAAATACACTTTAAATGATTTTGCAAATGATAGGGTTTCAGAAATTGTTCCTGGTACATTAGTACAAAGTAAAGGGACATGTTAACCACTTTGGTGGTATTTGAGGCATCTAAGCTTACATTTCTAGCTGTTGTTGTTAGAACATCAACACTGAAAATGATGCTGAGCAGCAGACATTATATCTGAACCTTTTTCATCCAGTGCAGTTTCTGTGTTATGCCTACTCATGTTTTTCTTATCTTTCTTCTTGACCTTCCAGAATAGTGCACATAGTACACACACACACATAAAAACACTTTGAGTAAAAAGAGAATTTAACATATGCAAATGTGTGTAGTACTTTATATCTTCTACTTCAGAATGCTCTAGTAAATCAGCAAGAACTTATATTTTATTGACCTCAGTATTGAGGTTTAGGAAGCCTGCTCTTGGTTTTGAAATATTGTTTTGCAAATAAAGATTTATAATGAAGTTTTCCTTTGAAATATAACATGGTCAATATATTTTTTTTAAATAGCGAAGTAAATTTTAAGGCTAAATATTACCTCCAAATACCATTGCAGGACAAATATTCTGTGTAAACTTTGGTAATTATTTTATTATGGTTTGGTTTGAGATATATGGATGTTTATCATATGAATAAATGAATTTCACCTCATATATGTTTTGGGTTATTGTTAAACAATAGAGTCCCTGCTTAATTTCATTACTTGAAAATGTACAAAGAAATTAATACATGTACATATATATTTGTAGAAAAGTTATAAATTCTAGTTGAACTCATTGACCATAAGCATCAATTCATTGTGTGTGTGTGTGTGTGTGTGTGTGAGAGAGAGAGAGAGAGAGAGAGAGAGAGAACTCATTTTGTGTGTGTGTTGTACTGGGGATTGAACTCAGGGAGGGCCTTGAATGTACTAACACTGAGCTACACCCCAGCCCTAACTCCTGCTAGCATGGTTTTAAATATGTACAGATATTCATATATTGTAGTTATGTTTTATCAGTGTATTATGTTAATGTCCAAATGGTAGTGGTAAGTAGTACTATTTCAGACTTGTACAGTGCATTGGAATTTGTGAAACACATGGTGAAATTATGTTATTATTTTTCTACAATCTTTTAATCTTTTAAATGTGAATTGTATTCAGTTGATTATAAGAAGTGTCAAGGGTATACTTTTTGTAGCTTTAAACTCTTTACCATAGATCTTAATGTGGGACACCTACAGAATCCACATTTTACATGGGGGAAGTAGCAATAGTATTGCATTACACTGTCAGCAGGTGTTGCTGTGGACATTGGTGTAAAGTAAAAAGAAAGGAGTTGGGATTCAGAACAGTAATTGGAAAGAGAGAAATAAATCCTTCCCTTTCAGTTGCTTCACTGATTCCCAATGTTCCAGGTAAAGTGCACCTGCTGAGTAGCTGAGAAGACAGGTAAATGCTAGCATTCCATTAATTTCAGAGGAATGACAGTGGATTGCATCTACCCAGCAGGTGTGCTGAACTAAAGGAAGAACATGGACTAGAGGCAGAGTATAGAGCAAAAAACAGGTAGCCCAGATAGCGTGGTTCTCAAGATGAGGGAAAGTGAAGGAAGGAATTCTCATAAGCCTGTATTTCTAATTTTGCTCTTTTTAATACCTAGTAGTACTCCAAATCTTTATAGTATTTAAAGCCACATTAGAATTATGATAGCATATGTTAAAATTATGCAATGTGGCTTAGAAATATAAGCTACCATTTCCTGAAATGATTTTAAAATGTAGCAGACTGTGAAGTTACCCCGATAAGGAATTTGGTTTTGATTACAATAATGAGATGATATGGTATGGTGTCAAAAACTGTCTTCCAGTTGACACAACAATCCATAATTTATAGATTGCATTAAAAATTAAAAGACAAAGTCAATTATAACTAATTATGATGCTACATTTGCTTGAGAAGTTATTATATCCTTTGGGATAAAGGAAGTAATATTCATGTCAGTCAGGAATCTTTAGCTACAGTTTCCTGGTTCTATGTTAACAGTTTTTCAGTTTCATTTCTTGAGAATCCGAAGCCACTGAAAACCTGAAACCCTGCTATTTTTAGAAATAACTGTAGTACCTTCAGAATATCATTGCACATTTGTTTCTATTCTGAACTTCTCATCTGTGCCAAATCTTTGGAGAGGTTACTGGAAGTTCTGCTTGGGGACTGCTGAATCAGTCAGAAATGAATTTTAAATTATGCTGGGGAAAATAATAATAAACGGAATGACTGCATCATAATATCATTGTTTTTCATATTGATATTGGTTTCAAATAATTAATAGCAATTAAAATCCAAAGTATTGCATATTTACTATATCTTAATTTCATTGTGCTCAGTATTTTCATTTTTTAATAGTTGAAAGGCAAACTAAACTTTATACAGATGATACTATAAGGTTTGGTATTTTAGCATCTTTCAAGAAGTTTATTTTCCTATGATTTGATGCCATAAGGAGAAGAGCAATGACATTCTTCCTTCTTGAGAAGGACAGTTAGTTCTTAGATGAAAAAATCCTCCTTGTTTAAACTTCCCAACAAATTTAATGACTTTACAAATTAATAGCTGCATATCAATTTATTGCTGAGCCTTCCTTTTTTGTATGCTTTGATCATCAAGCAATTTATAAGTGTCTTTGAAGCACTTGTGTTTTGTGTTGTGATATTGGCCACAATGCATGTATGTAGCATGGGCTTCTTTATCTAGGAAAAAGAAAAAGGAACATTCTGAGAGTAACATTAAGAGAATATGTATTCAAAGAAGACAAGCTACAATAAACTAGTTGTTTGAGTAATATTATAAATTGTTATCCTTTTTATATATTTAGGATTTCATTTTGTTGGAAAGCTTTCAAAGGGTGACCTAGTACATGTGCCAATGACAAAAGCTCCTTGTAACAATTCAGAGCATGCTTTATGCTTTATGAAATGGGATTGTAAAAATCCTCTCAAAAATGACATCCGAAATAGCATTAAAACACAATTTCCTTTGATAAGGCTTTAAGGCACTCATATGAAAAGTGATACCACTTTGAGTGAGACTGTGTCAGCATTATGTGATGTTGTGTTGCTCATAACTGACATTAATCCATTAAGGGTGCGAGGGTCATTTATTTTCCTCATGAAGTCATTAAATACCATTATTGATTTCTGTTCAGGCGGTTAGATTGTACCTTCATTTTATGATCATTATATACATTAATGCTAAGTCTTGATTTCATGCACTTTAAATAATAGATATTATCATATTTTAAGTTAGAGTTTAAAATAAAGTTAATGACAATTATGAAAACAAAATTATAATTGCTTCACTAACATCAAGTGTTTACCTATAATTATAAAAATGATTTTGATGTTTAAAAATATATAATACCTATCCTCAGTGTATTCTTTAATAAAACATCTAGGGCTGGGGTTGTGGCTCAGCGGTAGAGCACTCATCTAGCACATGCGAGGCCCTGGGTTCAATCCTCAGCACCTCATAAAAATAAATAAATAAAATAAAGGTATTGTGTCCAACTACACCTAAAAAATAAATTAAAAATTAACTTTTATTTATTTAAATTAATAAAGTAAAATTAATAAAACTGAAATGCATGTCCTTATACTATTCCCCTTTTACTGCTACCATTTTTTGTAACTAGTTGTAATGCTTTCTACTGATTTGCAGATAGGCCTATTACTCTTCTGTTTCCTAATTTCCTGTTTTTTGACATGTAAATGAAAAGAAAGAGGAAACCTAACTAGATTATTGGTTCTGTAGGGATTTAATCAGGAAGTGGGGAGGAAAATGAAAAGACATCCATATATGATAGTTATTACTAGTGACTAAAGGTTTTTTGTCATACAAGCTGTTTTACATTAAATTGCTTATTTAATTGAAATCACATAGAATTGATGTTTCTGTACAGTCCCTTAAAATAATTTTGTCAGAAGAAATAGCAGCATTGAGAATTCCGTTATCTTGCCTTTCTATCATTTTTTAGGACCTGTAATCTTTTCCTCAATTTAACATGTTTGTGTTTTACTTGAAGGTAGGCCTTCATAGCACTAACAGCTTTTAAAACTTCCATATTTTAGTGCTCCTTTAAATTGTATCTCAACCTATCTTTTTGGAATTTGAGCAGAAGTTATTGGTTTATACAATAGTGAGAGGATGTTTATTAGCTCCTCTTTTTCAGAGGAAGTACTTATTATTGAAGATCTTTAGCCTCCAGTGCAGGAGGACCAAGAGGTACCAAGTTTATTATAGTAGCATCTTTGGAGAAGTTGTATGCTCAGCACTTTTTCATAGGCTTCTTGTCTTCTTCATTGAAGGAAACCCGAGCAAAGCTGTGATACTAATGAATTATGACAATCCTTTTGCCTGTCAGGCAGAGCTTCCCGCCTTCCTCCTTTAAGACAAAAACTTAATGGAAGATGCTCAGATGGGCGAGCTCTCTGATGATACCCCTTAAGTGCTCATCCTTTTCTGATGCGAATATTCAGAGAGCCGTGAAGCTGCAAGTGGCAGCATTTAATATCGTCTTTCTCATAATGCCTGAATAATTTTCCAGAGACTGATCGCTGCAGCTGCTGTGAACACGGTTATTTGTTTATTTTTCACCTTGGTCCTGGTGGAATGCTGACCTAGCTAATCTTCAGGACTCACGGGGAAAATGGTTTCATATTCATAGCTCTCGTCTGTTCTTTCAAATAAACGCAAAACTGAAGCTAGTGATACTCCACTTCAAAATAGAGAAATAAGGGAACTGGTTCTTTACTTTGCTTTTAAAAAGTAAGAAAAAAAAGAGAGAGAGAGATTGTATTAATGAAGAATTGATTTGGTGAAAAATGAAGACTGTCTTGCATATTTTTAATGGATTTTTGTGAAAGAAAGGAGAAAACATAGGCTGTCGTGGTGAGTTATAGAATGTTCTTGAGATTTCCCTCTGGTAGTGCTGCTCATTATGTTAAACAGCCTAGCTTTTAAGCTACTGTAGTTTTCGTTTATGTGTCTTGGCCTTCATTTGTTGAAATGCTTCAAGTTCACAGTACTAAAGTCATTTTGAAAACGGGATGTAATTACAAAGGTATCTTATGCTTACCAACAGCTTTTTTGGATCAATTTAATTATCATTACTTGTGGATACTGTAAATTGAATATCCCTTCCCTAATTACATTAAACTCAGGGGTTAGCTGCTTAAACATCTAAATGAGAAAAGTTCATCCTTTGCTATAAATAGGAGAATTGTTCTCTTATTTAGACTGACCTTAGAAGTTAAGCATTTTACATGATTTTGTCAGGTGAGCATTGTAAAGACAGTCTGTAATGAGATCTGTAATGAGGAACTAAGGTATAATGGCCCTTTGAAAAAGTTAATTTATTCAGCATTTTCTTATTGCATGATGGAATTAAAGTTTGTGTGTTATGTCCAGACCCTTTTTTAAAGGGGCCAGTCACACTGTTCTTGGTTTACTCGTATTCTGCCAGTAGTTTGAAGTGGTTTAATATTACTATTCCAGCTTAATGGAAACCATTAAAGTAGTGAATTAGTCTTGCCCTTTTAAACAGAGCTAATTTATTTGGGGTCTAGGAATGTTATTTTACCTGCCTCCCCCTCTCCCCCTTTTACATAAATGATATAAAGAAATTTATTCAAGCCACTTAAAGAGTACGTTTTTCTGAGGAAAAAAGAAATGTCTTTGGACACCTATAAACAGGAACTGCTTTTTTTCTGTTGTGGAAATCAGCCTTTAATTAGTTGATATGTCTATCTTGGGTTAGTATTTGTTGTCTGTTCACTGAAGTGATTTTGTGCTTTGTACGAAATGGAGATCGTTCTAGAGAGAGATTTGATTGATTTCTGCTTGTTATAGTCATTGTAAATTTTAGTGCCATGCATAGCTACTTGTTTTTATTTACTTTGTTTCCTTTCTCAATTGTAGCTTCATTAAAAATCTGTCTATCTATTCACAGCTGAAACTCTTAAAATCCAAGCTTGAGTACTTATTTTCACAGAGCAGATCCTGCTGAGTGTGCTTTGTGATTTATTATAAAAACCTGTAAGATAGGCCAAATTGAGGCTACATGTTTTAGGATATGAAGCAGTTCCTGAATCACTAAAAGAGGTTTTATTATGCAAAATAGGTAGCTAAAATTTTTAATAGGTAATGGCCCATTTTGAGACTTGAATCGAAATAGCCAGTTTCTGGATTTTCTAATAAAGTATATTGTAGAATACATTGGAATAAACAGGAAAATATGTAGTCTTTGTGACATGAAATAGTTGACAGATGTTTGGAAGCTTGTGACTTTTCCAAAGCAATTCCATATTCTTTACTAAGTATGTTGGGAACTCTATATTTACAGCTATTTAAAACTATGTCCAACCATACTAAATATTAGAAATTTACTTTTAATGTATGCTATGTAACAACATAAAAATTCTAGGAAATTTGAATTTAAATGTGTTTCTTAGAACCTTTAAAAACAGTCTTTTAGAATGTGATGCTTCAGCCGGGTGCAGTGGCACATGCCTGTAATCCTAGTGGCTCAGGAGGCTGAGGCAGGAGGATTGCAAGTTCAAAGCCAGTCTCAGCAAAAGCAAGGTACTAAGCAACTCAGTGAGACTTTGTCTCTAAATAAAATACAAAATAGGGCTGGGATGTGGCTCAGTGAGTTCAATCTCTGATACCAAAACAACAACAACAACAACAACAAAAAAAACAAAACCCAGAGAGAGAAAGAATGTGGAGCTTCACATAGCTTTTGTTTTTATTATTATTTATTTTTTTAGTTGTTGATGGACCTTTATTTTATTTTAAACAATTTTTTTTAAAGAGAGAGAGAGAGAATTTTATTTATTTTTTAGTTTTTTTCGGCGGACACAACATCTTTGTTTGTATGTGGTGCTGAGGATCGAACCCGGGCCGCACGCATACCAGGCAAGCGCGCTACCGCTTGAGCCACATCTCCAGCCCGGACCTTTATTTTATTCATTTATTTCTATGCGGTGCTGAGAATTGAATCCAGTGCCTCACACATGTGAGGCAAGCACTCTACCACTGAGCCACAATCCCAGACCTTCACATAGCATTTTAATGGTTAAAGGTATGAAACTGAATGTTTGTAGAAGCGGCAGTTCTTCCTAATTAATTCAAACTGGCACTGAACTCTGGAATTACATTTCTAGTATTGGGAGACTATCCATAGGCAACCTAACTTTTTTTTTAAAAAAGGCAGCAATTTAATGCTTCTGATACAATTAGACATAGTTACCAGTTATATCAGACCATTAGCAGTCAAGTTTTATTCTTCTTTATAGAATGCAATCTCAGGGTGATATTTAAACATAGATATATAGATTAGATGGGAAATTCAAAGAGCCCTGTACAAGTGTCTCCTCCAGAAAAGGAATCTTGGTAAAGATACTACATATCAGTTGTTGAATAATGAAAACATAGGTCCTGACAAGTAAAGAAGGAATGCTTTGAAGCCCAAATGGGCATCAATGTATATCATGGTTTTCCTGTTCAGACTTAAGTAGAGGGATTGTGTGTAGGGGAGTGGCATCAGCATTAGCACATGGCACCTTCCTGTCCTGAGAGTTGAGGTCCTCAGCTCAGAGTTTGTGGAACTTGAATATATATAAGACGTAGACTTCTTGGAAGGAAGTGCTGACTCATGTAATGTCTTTTTGAAATATCAAGTGAGGCACCCAAGATGTAAGTGTTTTTGATGTTGATGATAATTGACACACATTAAATTTAGCTCAGAAATTAAGGCCTGTTAGGAAAACTGTTCCTCATTACTTATCCTCACTTCTTGAGTTTTTTATACATTGTGGAGTATTTATGCTGTTCTCCATGCTCAGTGTCATGATCCCTTCTGATTGCTCTAATTATGTTGCACAGAGATGATACCAAATTGGGAAAAATCTTGCTAAAACTTTTCTCCCATTAGCTTTTTAAGTAGCTTTCTGTGTACTCTTAAATCTTATTGAAATTATTTTCTCAGGCAAGGTGCCATAGCATTATGCCTATAATCCCAGTGGCTCAGGAGGCTGAGGCAGGAGGATCATGAGTTGCCAGCCTCAGCAACTCAGTGAAGCCCTAAGCAACTTAGCAAGACCCTGTCTCAAATATATATATATATATATATATATATATATATATATATATATATATATATATATAATTAAAATTATTTTCTCAGGATATAGCTCAGTCATAGAGCACTTGTCTAACATGCATGAGGCGCTTGGTTAGATCCCCAGAACTACATGTAGACATACAAACACATATTTTTAAATTCAATTTTAAAAAGTAAAATATTCTAGATTTTAATATAGTGCACATATAATGCATTGACTTACAGAGAAGCATCTGTATTCACTCAGCCATTAGACAAGTTTCCTCAAGAAGCTAAGTAGTTTTATCTTATGTTAAGCATTTGCTTGAATTTGTAATGCCTGGTAGTAACTCTGGAAGAAGCCTGGAAATAAAGGCATAGAGTTTTTGTATAGTCTGTGACATAGCAGTGATGAGATGGTGAAATGATTTAACTTGGTAATAAAACCATTGTTCTATAAAGCAGTAAATGGAGGACTGAGGCTATTTAAACCAGGGCAATCTGAACAGTGTCATTAAAATTGGAAGCTAAAGAATTCAGTCTTAATAATAATGTGTAGGGTAATAAGAACATTTATTAAAGCCTTGGTTGCAAAAGATACCTGAACATCTAATTTTCACAATTACCCTATGAGATATTGATCCCACTTTACAGATGGCACAACTAAGTCTCAGAGGAGTTTCAATATAATAATGTCTTTCCCAACATCACAGAATCAATAAGGAGACTGTATGTATTTGAACCCAGGTCTAAGTTATTTTCCAAGTTTTACACTGAAAAGCTGCTGTTGTACGCTATTATGACCCATGGATTTGGCTGTCAGTATAAAGACAAAGAAGAAATGTTAAGAAAGGGAAACTTTTCCCATCTTGAATCTTCCCTAATTTCCTTTGTTAGGGAACTTAGCACAGTCTATCACTGTATTGTTTTCCCATAATTTTCATTACTTGCCCCAAAGTCACAACCAATAAATAGTATAAATTTTTAAAAAAATGTGATTTCAGAGCAAATGTATCATCCTCAGGACAACTCCTGAAACCCCTGTTGGTAAGAAGTTCTAGAATTCTCATTGCTCACAGCATCTAGAAACTAACAGAGATAGACAACTGAAGATAGGATGTGCAGTTTAATAGATTTTAACAACTAACTGAAAATTGTATAAGCCCAACCACTGGCCAGATTCCCAGCTATTAAAATACTACCCTTCTTCCATGTTATTTTTTTCTTTAAAACTTTTACAGACTATAATAATACATAAAATCTAGGTAGCTAATGTCATCATAAAGTATCTGTGTGTTTATAAAGGGCAAGTTAAAAAAAAAACACCTTTCTGTATCATGTAACTTTTAAAATGACAATGGGACAGAATCCAAAAGAGGGAAAAATAATTTTTAAAATTAGGAACTTATATGACTTCTGGTTTACATAACCATCAAAATATTGTTCCTAAATGTTAGAAATTGTTCTGGTCCATGTCTGAAACTGCTCTAAGAAGTATGGGATAAAGGAATTAAATACTTGAGTAGCTGAGAAGTAATAAAATGAGCTTGAGTAGATTTGGAGGGTACATCAATGAATTCTTATTTAAGTAAATATTGAGAAGATACACCATAGGACCATATTCCAAGGACTGTCCTAAGCCAGGTGCAGTGGCACATACCTATCATCCCAGTGGCTCAGGAAGCTTAGACAGGAGGATCACGAGTTCAAAGCTAGCCTCTGCAAAAGTGAGGCACTAAGCAATTCGGTGAGACCCCGTTTCTAAATAAAATACAAAAAAATAGGGCTAAGAATGTAGCTCAGTGGTCGAGTACCCCTGAGTTCAATACCCAATTACCCGCCACCCCCCAAAAAAGACCTTCTTGAACATGTATATCACCAGTTGCACTAAAAGTTATGAGATTCTCAATATGATTATAACTTATTTTTATTTATACTGGAAATTTTGTATATATTATATTGATCTTTACTTTCATATATTCCATCTTTCCCACAGGCCAAAGTATAAGCTAGTACAACCTTAAAAATTATTTATATATATATATATATATATATATATATATATATATTTTTTTTTTTTTCCCCTTTAGGCAGTACTGGAGGTTGAACCCAAGGGCTCTCTACCACTGAGCTGTATCCCAACAATTTTTTTTTAATATTCTTTTCAGTTGTCAATGGAACTTTATTTTACTTATTTACATGTGGTGCTGAGAATCAAACCCTGTGCCTCACACATGCTAGGCAAGCACTCTGCTACTTAGCCACAACCCCACTCCCATGTCCCCAACACTTTTTTAACATTTTTTTTTTTAGTTGTAGATGGACACAATACCTTTATTTTATTTTTATGGGGTGCTGAGGCTCTAACCCAGTGTCTTATGCATGCCAAGTGAGCGCTCTACCATTGAGCCCCAGCCCCAGCCCTCCCCAACACTTTTTAATCTTTATTTTAAGACAGGGTCTTGATAAGTCACAGAGGCTGGCCAAGAATTTATGATCCTTTTCCCTCAGCTTCCTGGGTCACTGAGGTCCCAAGCACACATTAAAACCTTAAAGAAATAAAAAAATTTTTTAAAAAAGAATTACTATTGTTTTTGTCCTAGCAGTTATTTTTAACTTTTACTCTTTAAGCTAGATTTACAATCTACTACTTTTGCCCTCTTTTCTCTTTTGGATCCCTTAATTATTGTTGACAATGAAAATCTTGTATCAAGTATTTTTTTTTTGGACTAGGAAACAATGAATTAAAAAGGCAGAGGAGTGATTGTGACTGACTGGTGTTATTTTTCTGCTACCTTAGATTATTACAGCAGCCCTAAATTATTATAGCAGCCATACTCAATTATATGTTTCACTTATTAATCTTCAAAGTCAAAGGCATCTAAATTTACACTATTCAAAAGTTTCATGCATTGATAAGAAAGCATTAAATTTTTATCACATACTCTCCATCCAAAGACTAGGTATAAAATAAAAGCTTTAGAAGAGTATGACAAATAAATGAGTATGACATTGGGTTGACATATAAAGAGCCCTTAAAAATCAATAAATTTTAAAAGACAGCTAAGAAACATGAAAAAATGCTCAGTTTTATTAATGATCATTGATATTAAAATAAAGCTGCCATGAGGTATGTTTTATTTCTCACATTGGCAAATATTTTTAAAGTTCGCTGATGTCACTGACATATACTTCTGGTAATAGTGTTAATTGATAATCTCATTAGGGATCATAATTTAGCTATATATTTTTAAATTTTTTAAGCATCTCATTTGATTTAGGAATTTATATTTGGATTTCTAGGAGTTTATCTAAGTAAATAATTAGAAAAATCTGTATGTAGATAATTTACATAGACAATATATACACAGAGAGGGAGGGACAATGTGAAGGGAAAGTAGGAAAACGCATAAATACAAATACACAAGGACTTCTTCTAAAAGAGTACTCCCTAAGTGATGGCCGTATGTGCTTCTGGAGTTGAGGAGATTTTATTTATTTATTTCATTTTTTGATTTCTCTGTGACTTTTCTACAATGGTAAGCATATATTATATATAAGAATGTAAAAAGTAAAGAGAAAGCCAAACAACTTTGTTCATAAGATGATTTAATCCATTCTTATACATCAAAAAAAGTTGTCAAACAAATATTTGTCTTACTTGGTGGTAAAAAACAAATAATGCAGGTATGTCTATTTCAGGAGTGGTGCTATAGCTGCTGCTATATTTAGTAGAGTGCTTAGCACAGTCAATACTGAAAAATCAACATTAAATCAATCAGTAAATAGTCTATGAAAAAAATGTAAAATGAAGAGAGAAAAATGCAAAATCTGAATGAGCTATTCAGATAAAAAAAATTAGTTAAAGCTATGTCTAAAAACAGAAGGTTTTCATTGAACACCATCACATGTAATCAACTCTTGTCATTAATCTATTTCTTTACACTTTGGGTACATTAATGGGAGTGTTACCAGGCTTTAAAAATATCAAGCAGATATTATAATTGTGGGATTTCTGAAAGTAAGTTGGGCCGTATTTTAGAGCAATTTTTCTTTCATAAATTATTCTTAAAGTAATTTAGCTACATAATAAATCAAATAGTACCAAAAGTCACATCATAAAGAATTGTCATCTCTCATCTTAAACTGTTTCCCTGTCCAGAAATATGGCTAGTCTTAACACTTTTAGCTGTTATTTTAATAGTTAGATCCATATTACTATATAATACACTCAATACCATTATTTCATTATTTATCAGTGTTAGATATTGTTGACATGAGAATACATCCCCTTATAGTTGGTCTACATACTTTTCAGATATTGTTGATATGAGAATACATCTCCTTATAGTTGGTCTACATACTTTTCTCCATTCTTCCAGTATAATTTATTTTGAGTTTAGTCATTAAGAATATTGTGCTAATTTTAGAATCATAGATTATACTCTGATAGTATTTTTCTCCTATGCAGATCTTTGCTTTTTCTTTGCTAGATCAGATTCTTAAGGTTCTGAGGTAACAGTACAAGGGAAGTATACTTTCTGAGTCTTTGTGTATCTAGTCAGGTTCTTTTTTTTTTTTTTGGTGCCCTCATATTTGATAGTTTGTATAGTGTTCTCATTTGAAAATTACTTGTTCTCAGAATCATGAAGGCGTTGCTTCATTTACTTCTGTTATCCACTATGGTGTTGAGGATTCAGAGCCATTCTTATTCTTTTTTAGTTATATTCCATGCCCTCTAAGGAAACATTTAGGGTGATAACTGTTCCAGGAATGTTGTTATTCCACAATGATCCTTGGGGTGTGTGTGTGTGTGTGTGTGTGTGTGTGTGTGTGTGTGTGTGTGTGTGTGTGTGTTCGTGTACATACTTCATTCATTCTGCTTAGTACTCCATGGATCTTTTAAATTTGTACACTCATATTCTCTGTCTTGGTCAATTTTCTTGGAGTATTTCTTTGAGAAATTTCTACCTTCTGTTGTGCACTTTTCTCTTTCTGGATTCCCATTTATTTATTGGATTTTGGTTCTTCTTTGCTGATTCTCTCACTTCCATCACTCTTTTTTTTTTTTCCACATTTTCTCCCTTTCAAGTTTTTGTTCTGTATCCTCAGAGATTTCTTAACTTTTACTTCTAACCCTTTTATTGAACTTTCTTTTATTTTGACATCTTGCTTTTAATTTCTAAAGTGCTTTCATATTTTCATTTCTTATTACATTTTATATTTGGATGCAGTATCTTTATTTGTCTCTGAGAAAACTAAAATTTCTGGTTGTTCTTTTGAAATTTTCTCTTCTTTGCATTACCTACTTATTTTGGTCTCTTTCTTTCATAGGGTTTTCACCACTCATGTGTCAGATATCCTTGCTTATTAATATGTATTAAGTTGGGGGGAATCTCTGTGGGCACAGGTAGTCTTGTATTGTCTTCAGAGTTTTGTGTTTGGATGTGAGTCAGCATTTCTTTTTCTTACATTGGATGGGGATGGTTCTACATTTCAACTTTCAGTCTGTTCTTTCAGAGAACAGACTGAAAGTTAGGCACACTTAAGCCTCAGAGTCTTCAAATATCCTATTCCCTCTGTGTAGAATGTACTCACTTCATGTACTGCCCAACAGACAATCTCCAAATCTCATGAACCTATATTATTTAAAGGTTGCAGGTGGGGAGTGGCATTCCTAGAATTCACTGGGCTTAACTTCATACATCTGAATTCAAGATTAGGTTATCTGCCTAAAGTATATGGTTTTCATAGTAGAGAGGGAAAACAAATGTGGGGTGGGGAGAACAAGCCAAACAAACATAGTGTGATTAAAGCTTCTGCTTATATATGACACACACCACATATAAACTCGTTTTCTATAGATCAAAGTATGTCACTGGATGAGCCCAGTGTCAATATATCAGGGAGATGTGATGAAGATAGGAAGAAAGAAGTAATTTACTTTTTCCCGATATCCACCTGACTCACTCCCTCATGAAAGTTAAGTCTTTGATCAAATACTACCATCTCTGTAGTATCTTATTTAACTCTGTCCTATTTAAAATTTGATTATGCTATCATTTCCTGTTACCCTTTCCTGATTTAGTTTGCTCTGTGTCATTTCATACCATCTAACATATTATCTGATTTACACATTGTATTAATTAGGGTGCATATCAGTCTAGTCAAGGTGACATTCAAAATTAACTCACATATTTTTCAATTTTCTGTCATTCCCAATTATAATACTTGTGAGTTCCATGATGGCAGAAAATTTCTGTTTTGCTCATTTACTTAGTGCCTGTTACAGTGCCCAACAAATGGGAAATGTTCAAGATTCCTACTTTACCTTGGAACTTCCTCTGTCCTTTGAATCTTTTACCACATTTCAGGCTGATTTCTATCATCCAAAAGTCTATTCAAGTCACTCTTATACTGGTGTATCTGCTTCCATTCTTTTTGATTTCATAATTCACTATTATTTTAAATGGTCTAAAGAGAGAGAAAAGAGTTACATTTATCAAATTGGTTATTTTATAATTGAACCTGACTTTTTCTTTTTTTTTTTTTGGTCTTGGGGATTGAACCCACGGGTGCACTACCACTGAGCTACATCCTCAGCCCTTTTAATTTTTTATTTTGACACAGAGTCTTACTAAATTGCTGAGACTTTACCTCAAACTTAAGATCCTCCTGCTTCAGCTTCTCAAGTCTCTGGGATTTCAGGCATGAGCCACTTTGCCCAGCTCTGATTTCTTAAATGTTTATAAAGACTCATGATTTAATGTGTTGGATTACATACAAGCTACCAAATACAATTTCAATTGGGATATTTTTTAAAAGTCACACAGAGACAGACCCTCTGTAAATGCTGAAGTGAATAAATTTGATAACACAGTAACTCACAGGATATGTTTTGGTTGATATCTGTTTACTAGGGGATTCTTGTTTGTCCTTCATTTTAAAAAGTGACATAACAATCAACCTACCAAAGTTAATTAGTTCTTATGCAGGTGTGAATGAAGAGGCCACAGAAAGCATTTTCTATACCAAGTACACATGGCATTTTCAATTTGTATTCAAAGGACTTGTGTGCTATTTTTTGTCATGGCTTCTAACCTTATAAATGCGAAAAGCCATTCCATTCCTTGTAGCTGTGGGCCAGCCTGTTCTGTCAGTTATGATTATTTCTCATCAGTTGTTCACTGTTGCCTTAGACTGCATTTCACTGAATTGCTCCTGCATTGTTTTCTGCTCTCCTGACAAGTGATCTTCCAGCCTGGGTCTTGGAGATCATGATGTTTTATATTCTTTCCCAACTCAGCATGAGTATATAGTGAGGGTGTTCTCATTCCTGTTATTCAAGTGTGAGATTGATGAAACTTGTTTTCACCTTTTTTTTAATATCATAATCCTTATTGGTTGACAAACATCAGGACTCTCAAGGAGTCACATCAGTATTATCAAATTAGATTGTTATATTGTGTACATGCATGAATATATAATAACAAATCTTACTGTTATTTACAATTATAATGCACCAGTAAAAATTATGGAAAAAAATTTAAAAATACATAGTGATCAAAACATTTTAAAATTTCTCCTATACAATTACCTTTATAGCTAGCTTATGAGTCACATTAAATTGGTCTTATTTTTGTGTACCAGACTCTTTTATTTTTTTATTAAACAATGTTAATGCAATATAAAAGCCTATATACATCAGCATTTTTACTGTAAATAATGTGTGTGTATTTCCAAAAATAAATTCCATTCTCCAAAGATGAAAATTTGTACCACACTTAAAAATTATGTGCTCTAGATCTCAAAACTGGCAGCTAGCATTTTAGAGTGCTTACTTCGAAAGGCAGATGCTTATTTAAATATCTAAATTATTACACCTTAAAAAACTCTTTTCCTTAGCCATATTTCTTCATGCCTCTTTTGATTTCATTTTTATACCCTCATCTGACTTTGTTTCCTCATGACATTATCACTGACTACATAAATCATTCTTTTGTTGACACTGTCATTGTGTGCTTACAGAAACATGCCTTACATAACAAGGTAGAAGGAGACAAGCTTCAAGTTTCTCATTAAACCAAAGCTTTAATTTTCTCTAAGGAAAAGTAGATGGTTGGTAAGAAATAAACTGAAAAGATGGTGCTTCATATACTAAAATCCCAGGATGGTATAAATGGAAGGGTGCTAAGATAATTGCTAATGAAGATAAATGCAATAGCTCTGATCTAGAAAGGGGCAGAAATTATGGAGACCTTGGGAAGACAGAGTCAAGGAAAAGTTCTGTCTGCATTACCAGTACACTGCTTAACAGTCAGTTAGAATTAACTTCAATTTAGATCTGTGCATGTGACCCTGACACTCTGTTGATAACCTGTGAGACCCTTCAGTTGTTTTTGTTTTTAAGATGCCTGAGTGTTTTGTTTTTTATATATCTGGAGGAAATATGGTATGGCTGAAAATACATATTTGGGAATCAGAGAATCTGAAGTTTAATCTTCTCTTTACTTGGGTCTAAATTTCCCCACCTATAAAATGAGTGTGGTAACATCCAAATGCCTACATTAAATAAGTAAGTAGAAGTAATGTGAAAATTCAGAAGATTCCAAGCACTATCCTGGAACATGGTGAACACTTTTAAAATGTTCCACTATTTCTGTCTCCTTAATTATTTAATAAGAGTTGTCTGGTGTGTGTTTGTGTGTGTGTGTGTGTGTGTGTGTGTATGTGTGTATGTGCACATGTGCGCTTGCACACGTATACATGTGTTTTAGGATTTATTCATTGCTATCCTATATGTTCTGTTAAATGAAAAATTACCAAAAGCCAAATGCCTTGTCGCAAGTATTTTAAATTCTGGCTGATACACAACATAAGGCATGTACTCCAACTGTATTTGAGAAATAAATATTGTTAGATATTAATAGATATTATACATAAAAGATTAAAGTAAAACAAAAAGATCAGATCTTAAGGAGTATGGAGGAGAGGCGTGTAGACTCTGATATCCAAACCTTCCTTGAAAGAGCTCTAAGATGTCTTTTTTAATCTCCTTAACTGTGTTTAATAGTACCTACTGGTTTGTTGGATGATTCTTCCTACCTGAAAGATCATTGGCCTTTATTATTCTGATAGTAGTGAATATGGGCTTGTTAAAGTTACATGCATTTAATCTGCATAGACATCATTGTGGAACATCTTTGTCTGTCATACTCATGATCCATAAAGCCTCTTTTGAAGTCAGATTGCATATTGTAAAAAGTAGAGCTCTAAAGTAGGTCACAGTCCTAAGAGAGACACTGGAATCAACATATGAAATTGAAAAGCTATTCTCCATTCGTATTAAGTTTTTAGGTTATCACTAAGAAAAAAAGCACACTAAAATTAGATGAAATGATGGAAGCCTAAGTATACAAAATATAAAGACTATATAGAATCAATGCTAAACTTTTTCTTTTGTCTCTTTCTTCCATCAGTATTGCACTTAGTCTAAATAACGTTATATCTCATGATCTTTGAGAATATTAGTGTCACTGTTTTATTTTGCTTTTGGTACTCATGTCCTTTGCCTTCGTTCTGTTGCCAGAACCTTATTGCCAAGTATCTTTAAAAATCTTTTACTATGGACTTACATACTGTAAGCAGAATCAACCCTCTAGTTTGATTTTTGAGGGGTCAATCTTTCTTATGCAATTGCATCAGTTTTTTCTATAAATCACTGTGTACACATTGGGTTTTCTTAATTCAGTCTTATGAGAAACCTGTTAAAGCATGAAGTTCAGAGAGTATTTTCCATAGAAGGGAAAACACAATTAATTACCAGTATTTATTCTTTTTTAATGGGAGAAGTTTTGGAAACAGAGGTTCCAAAACTTGAATTTTCAATTTTGGGAAGGAGATTCTTTTTTTGTAGAAGATTTAATCAAGTATCTGTCAGACTTCCAATTTTAAAATATAGGTCTTTCAAACCCATTTCTTCAAAGGTCTGATGTATAGGTATTGTCATTTCCTTTGGCAAATTGTGGCAAATAAAAGTATATCTTGGAAGCATATTGTTTTAATATTAATGTCTTCATGTTGACATTTGTATGTAGTGTCCTCTTATTATTTTATGTACTTAATTTGTGAATATGTTTTTATGTTAAATTCCAGTTTGGTTGTAGAGAATAATGCTTTAATGTGTCCTGGAGAAGATGGTTTCTGTCTCCTGAGTGGTTAATACTTAGGTTCTGGCATCAGATTTCCTGGGTTAGAATCCTGGTCCTATAATCAACTAGCATGATGATTTGAAGCAGTTTAAACCCTGGGTAGGTCTCAGTTTTCTCTGTATAAAGTGGGTATTAATACTAATTACCTCATTGAGCATCACCTATAATATTGACAATGCCTAGCTCATAGTTAATGCTTGCTGCCATCATTATTTTAATTGATGATTTTTGAAAGGTTGGCTCTCTTTTTTCCTTTTCTTTCTCTCTTTTTTGGTATTCAGATTGAACCAGGGGCACTTTACCACAAACCATATGCCCAGCCCTTAAAAAATATTTTTTTTGGATATATTTTAAATTTTGAGATAGGTTCATACTAAGTAGCGAAGGGCCTGACTAAGTTGCTAAGGTTTATCTCAAACTTGCAATCCTCCTGCCTCAGCCTCCTGAGTTGCTGTGATTACAGGCATGTGCCACCATGCCTGGATTATTTTCTTAATTATAATATATTTTGTAGGGTAGGGATTCTCTAGACCTTGGTTTTAGATAATCTGATTTTTTAAAATTTAGGATTTGCAAAATACTGTACAGCTTTCATTAAATTTACTATTCCTCTAAGAGTTTCTAAGAGTATGCCCTGTTGTGATTATGGCAATACACTTTTCATTTGACAGTCAATTGAACCACAATAATATGATAGTCATAGATTAGGTACAACTGCCTGAATTGACTTGCTGTCAACTGCTGAAAGGCTGACCATTTTTTAATAATTATCACTATCATTGGAACTTCATGAAGTTAATGAAGTATTTTTCATTCCTAATAGATGATCAGTATAGTTTACTTTTGAGATATCAAATATTAAATATCAAATGATAATCTATATCTTATGTTAGTATATTTGGATAAGCTACATATTGATGTACTGTACTCTAACCAGTATATAACTGTCAGATTTTGTGCAGTTAAATAAGAAATGATGCAATGAGGCCCTTTCCTCTTTTCTTTGAATCAAAGTGACAACCTAACTTAGACTTTCAATTAAGCTTTCCAGCTTCCTACCTGTGCTCTTGTATTGGTTTCTTAGGTAGGAACATTTTCTCTGCATGGACAGAAACAGTTGATAAACTCAACTCCAACAGAGAAATAAATTACATGCCAGCTATAATGAGACATCAACGTCCAGTAAATTTTCTTTTGCTTGTAAAAATGTGGCAGTATGAAGTAAGAGTCAATAATTATTTATTGTTAATTTCCTAACGTTGGCTTCTGATGCACATGTAAATTGTGATGTGACTAAATTGAACAGAATTATCAGTTATTTAACATATTCACTCTAATGCACATGGATGAAAATGACTGTGATAATCTAGCAGGGATCCTTTGTGTTTTAGTGTGCATGTGGGTACCCATCCTGCAGTCTATTACAAATGTATCTTTTACTGAATTGAATGAAAATTACCTTTGCTGATAGTGAGCCAGAGACTCAGATGGTCACTGTATCCTCAGATGTGTTTAGCTCAATTTCAGTGGTGCCAGCTTTTTGTTAATAATTTCTATGTGTAGATTCTATGGGAGTGCCAAGCTCTGTTTTAAGCTGTTTTGTCTTATATTACAAAAATAGTATAATAAGCACTATATAATGTATTTCTATTTTCTAAGATAATTCAATAAAAATTTGCATAGAATTTTATTTTCATATGCATAATTCTCTTCAGTAATTGTCAGAATAATTGAAAATATCACTTGCACATATACCATGTCTTAAAACAAAAAGGATAGAATTAATTCAATGAGGCAGTAAAAAATAAAATACTTAATTTAGGGAGATACAAGCATATTGTTTGTACCTACGATCTAAGATAACTTTTGAGCCTGAACCAGAAGATATAAATATTTGAAACAAAAATACAAATCTGTGAGTTAAGAAGAACACACAAAAAAGGAGACCAGGGGGAGGCACACACCTGGGGAAGAACACAACTCTTAACTGTGATTTTACCAAATCCTACAAAATTTTCTCTAAAATATCTTTCCTAAACATCTTTAAATCTCTAGTTCATTGCCACCACCTTAGTCCAGTTGGGTTACTTTTGTCTTTTCTAAAAAAAAGGTCAGAGTAATCTGGTTTATATTGCTTTATCAGTTACTTTGTTTAGAAAATCAGAAGAGTATCCTGTTTTCTTCTCATTCAACATCCATATTTCCTGGACCTTGAGAATGTTCTTACATATTATTATTGGTTCTTGCATATTATTATTGGCTTTGCCAAAAAATGTAAGGTCTTGACTACTCTTTACCCAGGCTATTTCTCAGAGTTGTGTTTATTGTAGGAAACCTTGAGGGATGGGGTATTATCCAAGAGCAGGCTTCTTACTTTATTATCCAAGAGCAACACTTGGGAAAGCAGTGAATTTCCCAAATACCATTGGTCCTCAGCTGTGACAAGCCCATTGTGGCATTGTGTGAAGAGGATCCTTTGGACATGGGACTTGGTGGCCATGGGAACCAACACACATACTGATAGTATGCTGCTTACTGTGCTATATGGTTTTGCCTATGATGCATGAGGCTTGTGTCTTCTCTCAGTATTCATGACAACAACATGCTAACTAATTAGGTTGTAATTAGAATTTTTAAAAAATCCTAGCCAGACAGTGCTTTATAGAAAGATGGAAACTGTTCCTTGATTTAATACAAATAATGTGTTTTGAGTCAAGTCAACCCACTGTGCATATCACTGTACTGAATATGCTGAGCATGTAATTTAGGTGTATGTATATACTTACAATGCTTTAAAGAGATTGGTTTACAATAGAATCATGGCAGCAGTGCAGTAACAATAATTGGTAATTTCTTGGAATCATGTTGAGAAGACTTAAGATATTAAAATTGATTAGACTTTTCAGCTTCTACTGAAAAAATGAATAGAGAATACTTTGAACTTCAACATTTTTCTTGGGAGGCTTCTGTAGACAACTTTAGCATAGAAGTTCATCTTATTTGTTTATCTACCTTAATCTGCATCCTCTCTACTTTTATCCTTTTTGTTTAAAATTTTAAAAAATTTCCATGCTTGGGCTGGGCTCAGTGGCACACAACTGTAATCTCAGTGGTTCAGGAGGCTCAAGCAGGAGGATTGCAAGTTCAAAGCCAGCCTCAACAACTTAGTGAGACTCTAAACAACTTAATAGGATCCTGTCTCAAAATAAAAATTAAAAAAGGGCTGAGGATGTGGCTTGGTGGTTAAGTGCCCATGTTCAGTCCCTGGTGCTAAAAAAAGAAACCCCCTATAATATATATTATTCTCACTGCAGTTTTGAAAATGTAGGACTTAATGTGGGGAGAAAGTCATTCAGAGATAAAGGCAATTATGAAAATAAATGACATATGACCTCTGAAGGACAGGGTAGAAAATGTGACTATTTCCTGATCAGGTAGTAAAAGCCAGAGTCTTTTAAAGGGCGTCAGTGCATTACGTCATTAAATCTCCCAATAGTCTAAGAGTTAAGTATTAAGAATGAACTAAACTTTTAGAAAATGAAACTAAGTAGCTTTAGGTAACTAACCCAAGTTTATGTTTTAATTGGCAAAAGATTCCAGCTCTGGTGTATCAGCCATCAACACCAAAGATACTGAACCATTAATTCTCATCTTCTTTGATTATTATAATAAAATAAAGATGTGGCAGAGACTTTTTCTTTTTCCAGTACTGGAGATTGAACCCAGGTGGTTCTGCAGCTACATCCCCGCCCCTTTTTATTTATTTTTTAATTTTGATCCAAGGTCTTGCCAAATTGTCCAGGCTGGCTTGAACTATTAATCCTCCTGCTTCAGCCTCCAATGTAGCCACACAGCTGGCAGAGAGTGTTTTGTATTCAGCAGGGCCTATGTATTCTTCTGTCTTCCTAGGCAAGATTACATTGTCCAGCCCTTCTTTATTCCTTTTCATCTATATAGGAACATGTGGCTAGTGGACTATGAATGGAAGTGACACATTATGCCAAAAATATGCCCACTAGGCCAAAAGTGTGCCTTCCCTGTGGTCTCTTTTCTGTTTACTTGCTAAAAGCAGAAAACTTCAAGTATCATAGATGACAGAGTCACAGGATAGAAGAAGCCCAGGTTTAAGTCACCCTAAGAATGGACTTATATTAGAATGAAAACCAAAAATCTCTTATTAGGTTATGGCATTAATGTCTCAGGGTTTATCTGTTATACCAGGTCACATTACCTTACTAACAAAGATATAAATGAAGCATTAGGAGTTAAATATTTAATGGACTCTTGATGACATTAGTTATTTTTTAAACTTAAAATATTTGATTATTACCTTGAATATGTGAAAGAGCAAGTATGTTATCACATTTTTCAAAACAAAAACACTCTGAAAATGTGAGCATATTGATGTTCGTATAGTCATAACCTGGTCCTTGAACTGCCTCTGTTCAATCTTGAGCAAATGATTTAATGCCCCTGAGCCTCAGTTTTCTAATATGTAACATGAAACAATTCAGCCTCTTTAGGGTTGCTGTAAAATTGGTAACTAATAGTGTACAGAAACAGTGATTTCTGTACTCTATAAGGAGTATCTCTAATAGCACTGTTTTAGTACATAAGAAGTCTGTGTAAATACTGAATGAATTTCTAGTAGAATAAAACATGATATCCTTTTAGAAAACATTTTGGTATTTTGAGCCAAAAGCCATAAATGTATTTATTTTACTTGGTCTAATATTAACATTTAGGATTATTTATGAATAATTCAAATGCAAGAAGTAGTAACATAGGATAGGCTCAGGAAGCCTTATATTAACCTTTGGAAACAATCTCAGTATCTAACTGCAGTGGAGTGATTTGGCAGTATATGGTAGACTCACTACAAAATGTTTTTGCCATTTAAAGGCAAGTAACAAAAACCATATTCATATCCTGAAAGTTTATACTGGAAAAATTCCTGAAGAATAAGATACAAAATGTAGCAATGATTTATTAAAGATATGGAAAAAATTAAATGTGTGTTTAAAAAATTAGAAGAGAACATACATAGAGAATTGAATGAAAAAAAAACTTTTTGTTTTCATTTTGTAGATACTAGAAAAGCCATTCAGGATTCTTATATAGAAATGTGATTAGATCTGGCTTTTAGAAAGATAATTTATGATAAGAAAGTATATTAATAGAAGGATTACAGTACTTTTACAAAAATTTACTTGACAGTTGTGTATAACTGCATATTTTCTGTATTCTGTCGTTATCCTAGAGGAAGAAGTGTATTGTTGACTCAAGGAGAAAAGCATGTCAATGTGCAAGTCCAACATGATATTGTTCACTTCACTACATGTTTAAGCGTATCATTAGTCAGCAATGATTGCAGGCTAGAGCTGACTAAAAGTTCCAACCTGGTTTGCTGTGGGAAAATGGGATCATGAAGTCTTGTGAGCTTGTGGAAATGGCACTGGATTGTGAGTCAGCAATTATTAGTTCTAGAAAACCTCAAGCACATTGATCTTTCCTTTGAATTGGACTGAAAATAACTACTTCCTATCTCTTAGGCTTGTGACTATTATCAAAGAGATAATGAGAGTGGAAATACTCTAATAAGTAAAAAGTGATAAATGGGTGGTATTCTGATTGTCATGATTGAACCTGTTCAATGTACTTACTATCAGATTAGCTTAAAACAAGTTCCAGGATCCTTTGGCTCCTCCCCTGCAAAATCCCAGTGTTACAATTATAATCCATTTGTTAGTTCCCTGTCTTACAGCCAAGAGGACCTTTTACTAGTGTGATTTTTCTAAATTATTATATTTTTAGAGCTGGCTATACTTTATTATGTATTAGAGATAGGTTTTACAAGGCTTTTTGAGCATTGCTTCATGAAGTCTGTGATGCATAAGCAGATAAAAATGTTCTGTAGGATTGATGTATAACACAGGGAAAAAAAATCTGAGAATTGAATAGCTCATATTTTTCCTAAGTTCATCTGTTTTCGAGTGAGAAGGATGTGTGCATTTTGTATCAGGGAAAAAAAATAATTTTAAGATAAATAATCCTGTTGGATTTTTAAATATGAAGCAGGTAATTGATTCTTAGGTTTTTAAAAGAAAAAAGGATAAGGGAATAAAAACTGTATTTTAAAAGAATTTTTCCATCATTTTTAACTTAAAGTCAGAAGCAAAGTTATATCCACACCTAGCCATGAAGAGTATAAACAAAATACAAGTTAGATAAACTTTCAGAGCTGCTAAAACCATAACTTAGGGACAGGGCATCCAAACTGTCATGACTAATTGGAAATCTGAGTTTCAAAGTAGCATAGGAAGACAACAGAATTTCTTTTTTTCTGTAGTGTCTATGTTATTCTATTTTAAAAGATAAAGTTGATCATAACATAATAAACCAGGAGCCAACATAATGCAGGTTGAGGAGAACAGACAGAAATTTGGCCAATTTGTGTACTTTATTTACATACCTAAATTTCACAATTGTTTTCAATCAAGTATGTGCTGCCTATATTCATAGTACACTGAAAATTTGAAATCTTAGCAGTGCACATGAAACAAATTTAAAAGCATATAACTCACAAGAGAAAGCACATGTTAATCCACTGGAAACAAATATAACTAATCCTCTACATGTCCAGACCAGTGGCCTGTCTCTGCTGGGTTCACCAACAACACTACTCAGATCTTCTTTTCAATGAATTCCTTCCCCTTTTTTTTTATTCTTGGTCTTTTTGATTCTGAAGACTAGGAAGCCCTCAATTTATATGCATAGGCCTAGGTCCAAAAAAAATGAAAGGAGGTGGGTGGGAGAGAGTGTCCACTGCGTTCCTCCTATGCTTTATGTTAGTAAAAATCTTTGGAAACCTATTTCAATGAGACATCCTCTAGAAACACTCAAATTCTCTGGAAACACTAGTGGGTGTACTAAAAGGTGATTGTGTTAGATAGACTTCAATGATGGCCCCCAAGATTCCTATTCCTTGGTGTACCCAATCTATGTCAATTTGTGTGAGTGTAATCTATGGCAAAATATCCTATGATTACCTTACATTTTATAGCAATAAAATTATTTTACATTTTATAGTTTTATAGATATAATTAAGGCTCATAATCAGTTGAATGTGCATTAACTTAAGGGGAGATTATCCTAGATAAGCCTGACCTAATAAATAGAGCCCTTAAAAGAGAGAAGCAGCAGCAGCAGAAGGGGAAGAAAAGCAAACTGAGGACCTCAGTGCTGTTTCTGTGAAGAACTGAATTCTTCCAGCAACCTGGATGAGCTTGGCAGGGTACCCCAAGCTCCTAATAAGAACCACAACACAGCTGACACCTTGATTTCAACCTATTATGATCCTGAATAGAGGACTGAGCTAACCCATGCCTGACTCCTGGAAACTCAAGATCATAAATTTGTTATTTTAAGCAGCTAAGATTAAATGATAATTTGGTGCTCACAATAGAAAACTTACATAGTGACAAAGAACAAAATCAAAGACTACATAGGAATCCCAAACCTATTCAGAAAAACAGCTGTTAATTACCACCACTTAAGTATGGGCTGTGGACTGGGCATTAGACTGGAAGTTTTCTTTAGTTCTCACTGCAAGTTGTATGAGGAATCTGAAATGTAGTAAAACTTTGTAACTTACCCCAATTCTTACCCAGTCTATGCACTGCACTGTTCAGTTTGGTAGCCACTAGCCACATGTGGCAATTAAGCACTTGAGATGTAGCTGCACTGAGTTGCAGTGACATGCAAGTGTGAAACACTGGATTTTCATATTTCTAGCTCCAAGAAAGAATGTAAACTATATTGATTATTTTATATGATTCAGTGCTGAAATTATATTAGATGAAGCACACCATATTATTTACATTAATCTAACTTGCTTATTTTACCTTTTAATGTAGTTATTAAAACATTAAAATTATTGTGTGACTTACATAGATTGTTTTTGAATAGGGGAAATCTGAAAAACAAGATAAGATGATGGAAGCCCCATTCCATTACCCATAAATAAGCATTTTGTTAATGTTTTCATGTACTTCCCACCTGTTATTTTCTGGAATAAAATTTTCAGTCCTTCTATAGTTTATTCTAATATGCCAAGAAACATTTGTAGGGGCAAGAGAAACAAACCCCAAGAGAGTTGAAAATGTTTGCCCAAGATGTTACATTAATTAAGTGAAGGAGCTAAAATCCAATTTGATTATCTTTCTGTCTCCAAACCCGTTCGCCTCTAAAACTGTGTTCTTTCTACTATATCATAGTACCTTTCCAGAAAAATATTGACAAGAAAATTAAAAGGTGACTGACAGTATAATATTTTAGAAATTATTAAGCTGAGAAGGAAAAATTTAACAGGGCTTAAAATTTTGTATTTTTATCAGTAGTTTGTTTTGGTGGCGGGTGGGGGACTAACACTTTAGAATTTCTAAGTACTTCAGTGTTTATGGGAGTGATTATAGATTTTTCTCTAGGATATATTCAAAAAGCATAGGCGGGCAGGAAGATGCCAGATATAGTTAGTGTTGGCTGCTGATGCTAGCAGTTATTGTGAGCTATGTATAGAAGTGAGTAAATATCTGCTTTATTGTTAACTCTTTTAAAATGAAGTTTACAAGGAAAAGAAACTAAAGACACACAGATAGGAAAGGAAGAACTAAACCTGTCTTTATTTGCAGATTACATGATATGGTGATGGACTATCTGAAGGAAACTTTTAAAAATTTTTCAAGAATTAACAAGAGCTGAGCAAGGTCACAAGATATAAGACTAATTTTTCCAAAATCAGTGTTTCTTTCTATATTATAGCAACAGACAGACTGAAAACAAAATTTAAAATATAATCAGTTGTAAATCTAGTCTTGAATAGCAAGTTCATTTCTACCACAGGCATATACAATTGGTGTATAGACAATACTACAGATGAGTATTTAGAGTATTTTTCCCTCAAAATAAAATATTTCATATTTCTTTGGTTTCCAAATATATATTGCTGAGTTTGAGTATTCATTTCTGAATTTAACTGAGACTAGCTTGTTTCACATATAAGCTTTTTGAAAAACAAATACAAGAAAGGTTTACATTAAATTATTTCTGCTAAGTGTATGAGCTGGCATGACAGTTTGCTGCTGCTTTTTATTGCACAACAGATGTTGGCATTTCAAAATAAATACAAACTTTTTTTCCTGAAAGTGAATTTTCTTCTTTATGAATCAGTTTTTGACAAGGTAATATAGGTTTATGTCTTCTAGAAGTATGTAATTTATTATTTTTATAACAAAATGGCTTAAAAAATAATTATAGTATGATGAAATTCACACATCAGCTCTTTCTTTTTCTCCTGGGCCATAGTTCTAATTATTTTTTCTAATGGTAATTGATAACCAGGTGAATTCCCCTGATATTACAGCTTTATAGGCTTTTTTTCCTCTTAGCTTTCTTGGGAATAATAGAAAATCTCTAAGTTCAAATCTATGTCAGAGTGATGTGCTCCTTCTGTACATAAATAATAACTTTGTACAGGAGCCTGTTAAACGTGGCTTTCATTTTTTATTTCAGATTTGCATCAGAAAGGTAATGACAGTTCATTAGCACTTGAAGTATCTAAAACTTAGAAAATATATTTCACAATTCAAGGTTAAATGGGTCATCATCAGTTATGAAAGGAAGTATCATGCACTCCGTAGAATGTTCCACATATTTCAAAGTGTTATCTCTTGCAGGGAAACACAACTCACCATCCTTCAGAGAAGTGACATGATGATAGGAAGATCTATATTATCTTATCCTTTAATATATGTATAAAAAATTGACTATGCAGATTTTTCCTGAGGGAAAGTTTCACACTGATTCTAGTAGTTGTCTTTGGCATTAAAGCATTAGATGAAAAGGATTGTACAGTTATAAATTATCGTGCTTTGTATGTGATTTTGCAACAATACTTTTTCATACTGCTATGTTTGCACATAGAGTTTTAATTAAGAGATAACTGTCACCACGGGTTGGCTGCAGAAGGCTACAATCTCCAGCAGAGAGATAAATGCCAGTGCCAAGTCCTACAGGTTGGATAGCAAATAGGGGGTAGGTATTATAAAATGGGCTTGAAATTAAATGTACCATAGTCACGTTTTTTTCCTAGTTTAATGAGTACCATAAAATATAAAAAATATATTCACTTGTTTTTTAAAATAATTTTTTACTCATTTTAATGCCTTTAAAATGTATCCTGAATGTTGCTGCCTCAGTAGGATTATTTTTCCAAGTTCAGTACATGGTTTATTTTTCTAAACTGCATAATAATTTTTAACCTGGAAAGTTATAGTCCATGATGATTTAAGATTTTCTGTGTTCCTTTGATTCATTAGAGTTTGGATTTTTCTTCCGTGTTCACAAAAGAATTTGTCTTACAAGTAACTTAGATCAAAGAGGAAATAATCTTAATTTACTCTCTAGAAAAAACATTCTGAAAATTGAATCATATGAAGTTTTAAGAAAGATTAGCTATGAAGAACAAATGACTGGGAATATTTTATCATAAGAAGAAAAACTGAAGATTAAATAATTAAGCTAATTTATTCAAATAGCCTATTATCACATTTTTAGGTGAATTTCAAGTAAGACTAAATTTAGACTTCTTATCCCAATCCAGACCTAATCCTTAGACCAAGGGGAAAATGCTCTTGCTACAATGTTGTCATTCTCATCAAAATTTATGTTTCTCCTTTCTGGCTTTCACCCTGCCAACCCAGTAATTATTTCTGCTTTGTCTTTAATTATCTTAGCCAATTATGACCTTTTTATAATAGATAGGGTTCCTTTATGCAGAATACCATGGTTAGGGACAATCTGCCATTAAATAGCTGTTATGCCATGATGAGATGTAACATAATAGCATAATCTACCATTTCTTCATTCAGGTATTAAAAATCATGGCAAATCTAAAGACTTGTTCGGCAATTTGAAACTGTTGTGATTAGTGTAGATTCTGATGTCTTATGATTGTTTTTTAGTTGAAAATAAAATTTTATATTATAGCATACCTGAGTTGGAAGGAGCAGGATGTGAATCAATCCTCTTTACTTTCATATTTAGAAACATCCCTTATAGTGAAAGACAAATTGGATAATTGCAAAGAAGAGAAACAAGACAATTTCCTTTATTACTTTGTGGTATCATGTTGTTCTTTTGAAGGGTACTGGGTTTCCTTATATGTATCAAAACATAATGACAAGGGAACATAACCAGTTTAGAAGGAAGAATTTCTATAGAGAAAAAAGAGCTAGAAAACTTAGAATTCTAACTGTTCTTGCAGTCCCTCTGATATCCTTTCTTCCCATTACCTCTGTTATCCACCATTTCCTATAACGTGAATGAAGTTGTCCTCCTTTTATATTTAAATACCAGTTTGTTAAGAGGCAGTAATTTCTTAGGATTTTGCATAAGAGGAAGAAGAACATGTCCATTACAGGAAAGCAAATGTCAAATTATATAATGTATTATTTTTCAAAATTCTTGAACATGTTATTATGTCAGATAGTGACATGTCAAAATCTTGCATTGAGATCCACAATACCATCTTTTAGTTCACTCAGAATGATGGCTTGATATACCTCTACTGGTATGATAAGTCATTTTAAAACCAAACCTGTATTTGTAAACCCAGACTTAAAGTCATAGCTTTTATAGACTAGATGAATAGAATTACATACAAGAAAATGAAGACTCAAAAAGTAAGTAGTAATTTACACAGACTCATAGCTTGGTTGTAGTGTTCTTGAGTTCAGCAGCTATTCCTGCTGGGTCCTAAATGTACTTTCTGCTACCCAACTCTGTCACTGCCTTGAGTAAAAAACAAATTTGTAGTCACACTATATCAAAACATTGACCATAGAGCAGCTTTACAAAGCAGACTTTCATAGTGTGTGAACATGTAATTTTAAAATTAAAAACAAACCATAAATTAGAGTAGCTACTGATTCCAGCTATAAATTAAATTCTTACCACCATTCTGAAGGATTTGCTTTATTATCTCTAATGCTATAGATTAGGATATAGAAAGTTAGAGAGGATAGGTGGTTTGCCCAGGGTGATACCATAATAACTGCCAAAACATAGAATTCATAGCCTGATTCAAAGACCAAACTTTCCAATACATTATAGTTTCTCTCCTTTGTACTTAAAAAAAATAGTCACTTTTCAAAATAATCATTACTATGAGTAATGTTATTGAAGTGGTCCCTTCTTTCTCTTTCACTTTCTTGAGATTAATTAGCCCTTTCCCTCCTTTTTGAATTACTTTTTTTGAGCTCCTTAATAATTTATGAAATCTCATATATAACAGTAGATTTTGACAAATAAAATTTAGTTAATTATTGTTTTTCTTTGAGATATAATATGTTGTCTGTAGTATTAAATTTAAAAGCAAATATTTCAATTAAAGAAATCTAAAGTAGTTAACAGTTAGTGTAAGGAACAGGTTCTTCTCATATCTTTGCTGTTCATTGCCTACTTTATTTCCTCTACTTTTAAACATACTATGATTTGTTTTATCTTAGTGAAATTGGAATGTATTTTTTAAAAATTTCTATCAAAAGAAGCTTACTTGCTGCCAGGTAAGGAGAATAAATTATGGCATGGTTGTCACTTTGATACTATGCCTAATTACAGGTGATCAAAAGTAATTCAGAAGAATCATTAGACTTCAAATGAAGGATGATTTATAATTGTGTTACTAAAGCAAAAAAATGATATTTACACATATGGACTAAAGAAACAATAACTTAGTTTAGGGAAAAAAACCATACAGTTAATGTATCATTTTACCCCATGTGTGATGTAATTAAATAAAAATTGATTTACAATCTATGATGTCACACATTTAAAAAAAGCTGGTTGCTTGAATTTTTGTAGGTCATTTAACCACTGTGAACTTTGATTTTTTTTAAAATTCTGTATATAGAGTTAAGCTGAGAATTTTCAAGATTCCTCCCAACCCTGATTTTTTTATTCTTACATTGAAAATTAATCTTAAAAATTAGCAAGGTTTGACAACTTTTACCTGCTATCTAAAATCATACTCTCTGTGGCTCAATGGTTTCTCCAATGTTTGCTCCTAGAATTGTTTCAGTAAAAAAAAAAAAAAAATTATAAAGCATTTAATGAAATCACAAAATTTGGAGGAAAATATAGACTTTTTCTCTTATGCATTTTTGTATGTTTTGGGGGAGAGGTCATTTTTTTAATTTAATTATCAAAAAGGCATTAGACCAGAAGCTAAGGACAAATGGGTATCCCACTTTCTCATACCAAAATATTCTTTAATTACCATGATTTATTAGGGTAAATTATACCTTAAATTTAAAGTAAAACAATCTTGTAGCATATGAATCACTCATATTGTGAATTTAGATCACTTAAAGGGTTGTACTTGGATTAAGGAAGTCTAGTGATCATATTTACCCTGTGCTGTAAGAACTTAGTAATGATTGTGCACTGCTTACCAGCATCAGTGTTTAGCTTCAGTACCACATTTTGGTGATTGCTATTCTTGTAGCTAAAACTCACTTGGCTCCTAAATTTGCCAATTTCTGTTTCAATAGTTTTGAAGATATTTTAAGGTACATCCTTCCTAAAAATATACTTTTGTATGGTAAGAAAAAAATGCATAACATACTAGGCTCTGCAATAATTGTACTTGAAACAAATTGGAAGGGATGGAGGTGAGTATAGGAAAGTTGAAGCTGTAAAGAGAAACTACAACCTAACATCTGTTAAAGAAGAACCCAAAGTGATAGGGTTACCTAGAGTGATAGGATATCCTGTCACTCTGTCTTCAAAAGATGATATTGTTTGTTTGTTTGTTTTCTGTTTTAAAGATAAATGATGGTGGACTTCTAGATACATAAAAATAGTACAACATCAATTTTTCATTAAGTATTGACTTTCTTATCACTTGGGCATTTGAGATGGAATAGTAGAGAAATCATTTTGAAAAGATAGACCTCTTCTTCCCTCTACTGTATTTCACAAACATTTAATGTTTGTCTAAGGTTGTGAATCTTGAATGAGTTCTTACATTCCATTTCATCCTTCTTGCTGACATTGTATAAATTTTTCCTACTCCACTCCATTTACTACCTAGGAGTCTAGATAGTAGTAACCAGGACTCCCCCACACATTACCAGGGAGCAGCAGTCCCTTTTCTTATCCATCTGTCCATTCTTTGTTCCTTTTCATATTCACTTAATAAGTATTCATTCAGTACCTCCTTCTGTTTCAGGGTGTTCTGAATATAAATTAATTAGCCACTGCTTCCCTGCCCCTGCATTCATAGCTTATAGTGTAGTTGTAGAGAAAAGTAAGTCAACAATTACCATACAGTGTGATAAGTAAAATAAGTAGACATATACAGATACTCAGTGATCTCAATTAGACTGTAGTGAGGAAGGACATACATTCATACATTGTTTTAAGTATTTTTTTATCCTAAGCACCAATAAGTTTTCATAAATTTAGTTGACTTGGGTACATACATTAGTAAAGTATCCCAATATCAGCCAGTAAAGGAAAACTACTTTTTGAGATATCAGGCTGGGTAGTGAGATATTTCCTTCATATGAAAATTACATTGTAGATGTGACCAGCATTTTCAGCCTATTCACACACATATTCCTCTCAGATATAGTAACCATTTCTTATTTATTTATTTACTTATTTTGGTTTGTATAGAAAACAATGTTACTCAATGAAACTAGGTAGACAGTCTCATTTTTGTTGTTACTGAAACTACCTCTAAATCTTATGTATGTAACACTTTTTCAACTAACTCGCCAATGTATTGCTTTTAGAAAAACTATACATTTTCATTTGCATTTCCCTGTATATAATATTTTATTAATACTCTGTCTCATTCCAGAAAGTACTGAAGGAAATTTAAAAAGATAAATAAAACAAGTAGAGAAGGGTTGGAGATATAGTTCAGTTGGTAGAGTACTTGCCTTGCATGCACAAAACCCTGGTCAATCCCCAGCACCACCAAAAAAAAAAAAAAAAAAAAAAAAAAGAAAAGTAGAAAAGTGACTACATGTTGTTAGTAGTCTATGTTGCTTGGTTTTAAGCGGGGTTCCTCAGCTTTACTACTATCCACGTTTAGGACCCTAAAAGTGTATTCATTGTGGGTGCTGTCCTATGCAGTGAGAGGAGTTTAGCAGCATCTCTGGCCTGCTAGTTGCCAGTAGTACCCCTTAATTATAACAATCAAAAACGTCTCTAAATATTGTCACATGTGCCCAGGGAGGGGTGGGAAAAATTGCCCCAAGTTGGAAAAGTACCAATCTAGGGTATAGAGGTAGAGAAGTAGATCTATTTCAGAGGTAGAGTTGGAAGAAAAGAACTTGCTTATGAATTCCCTGAGGAGGTTGAGGAAAAGGAAAGAGTCAGAAATATGTCATATTTTTTTATTTACACACACAGTAATGGTTGGTTCTTTTTACCAAGATGGGGAAGACTGGGGAAATGGGATGGGACAAGTGGAAATCAAAGAATTTTGATTGATTTGAACATAACCAAGTTTAAATTTGAAAGAGACATCAAATGAACAGATGGATTCAAGTGTATTGCTCAAGGGAATTCTGTTTCATTTTTTTGTTTGTTTTTCTAAAAAGACTAGATAAACACCTATTCAGAGAGCATAGATAGAGAAGAAAAAAATGTAGTCTTAAATCCCAAGCTCTGCCAATGGTTAGAAGAGAATGGACAAGTAAAGAAGTCTGGGTAAGAAAATAATCAAAGAAACTAATATTATCGAAACCAAGAGAGGAAAGAGTGTTGAAATTTGCTTGTATTAGGTGTTTGTAAGGCATTCAGTAAAGAATATTAGCTATTATTTTATTACAAAAAAACCCAGCTTGTTTTTAACTGTCAAAAAATTAGGTAAAGAAGCAAATAAAAAACTGTAATAGGGACTTAAAATGGGCTAAGCAATGAAGAGAAAATGATCAAATTTGCAAATCCTAAAGATCTACACTCTTGCTCTGATTATATTACAAATCTCTGCCCAATGCATTCTAATAGCCTTTATAAAAGTTAGTGTTAATCATTTACAGTGTTCGAAGTGACCATAAAGTAAGAACAGACAGTATCAGGGGGCCCCAAGACCACCCTTAGGTAAGATGATCTGTTAGGAGGCCTCACAGGACTCAATATATGGTCATAACTCATAGCTAAGATTTATTACAGCGAGAGGATCCAAAACAAAGTCAGCAAAGGGAAAAGACACTTGGGGTGAAGTCCAGAGAAATGGGACATGAATTTCTCAGACTCCTCCTAGGGGAGTCACATAGGACACACTTAATTCCTATAGCACTGAGCTATAACAACACATGTGAAGTTTTCTGCCAGGGAAGCTCATTAGAGACTAAATGCCCAGGGTTTTATTAGGGCTGGTCATGTGGGCACCTTCTGCCTGGCACATACCAAAATTCCAGTCTCACAGAAGGCAAGCAGGTTCAGCATAAACCACTCTGGTTATATAAGCAGTTTAAACATGGTAAACTGCTATGCTTATTAGTCTGAGAATGGTGGGAACCCTCCTTAAATCTGGGTTCTCAGCTACCAGCCAAGGGTCAGCCTGCAAGCAGACCATGTAAGCCAGCTCAGTCCTGCTATATTAACTCCTTTTTTTTTTTTTTTGTAAACAGGTCAAAACCCAAGAAAAATACAAGCATTGTTGGCACTAAAACAAAATCAGAATTTCTCTAGAATGAGCATTTAATTAATGAACTGTTTCTAACACATTCCAGATCATTTGGATAGCTAGTAAACTCAAAATATTGTTTTGTTTTGAGAGGCAGAGTAGTATATAATAAAATAATCATAGACCATAGTATCTGACAAACCTAGCTTGTGCTCAAGGCTCTATTACCTTCCTGTACCTCTATTTCTGGTACTGAAGCCTGCCGTTTTGAAAATTTTAATTTTATATTCATTTTATATCTATTCTAGAATGGTAACTGACACATAATAGACATTCAAAAATAGTGATGGTATTGGTGTTAATAATTGCAGTAATAGTTACTTTATGACTGCATTTCTTTGGGTAGACATGCCATTACTTTTCTTGGATTAATCGGTTGTAATATCTACCCTACCGTATTTTCAGCTAAATGGCTTTCAGTTTTTCAATTAAAATTTCAGTTGAACAGTATCAGAGGCATTTTAATAAAATTTTTTTTTTTACTGAGCTTGATTAGTTGATGAGAAGTAAATTGCTCATTTTTGATTACCACATTAACTCTTTCTGGCCATTAGGGTACCATTTAGTAAATTACCTCTTTTAGTACAGTACTGAAAATGTTACCCAAGTGACCAGAAAGAGTTAATAATGCACCAACAGGCTGAGCTGTTTAATACCTTCTTACTATCAGATCAGTCTCATTATATTAAATGTTTTCCTTCTTATAATTGGCATTTTCTTTAAAAATGAAATATTGGATATGGTTATTTATTTTTAATAGACTTTATAAGCTCAATGAAAGGGATGTTGAGTTCACTCACAAACCTTTTAAGGGGATTTAAGGTATTGGTGCTCACTCTATATAATATAGAAAATAAATCTGATGGGGATAATTAATGTATCTTATAATGTGCACAAAATGCACATTATTTTTGAGGGCACAAGTGATTCTCTGATTATGATCTGAGTACTAGGGAGTCGTATTATGAAGCCTTTCTAAGTACTTGAGCACTAAAGAAAATTATGTCTCACAGTACTATAGCAGATGAGTTTTCGTATGGGCAGGAATTCTTTCTTTTTATATTTCATACATTATCAGTTCTCCTGTGGATGTGCTTTTACTACTAATTCTAATAAGCTTTTAATTATTCAGGAATGTCCCTTTCTTGTGAATAGAGGTCTGCAATCTAATCTTAAAATTATGTCTCAAATTCAAATATTTTTCCAAAGAGCCTGGGAAAATTATTGCTACTCACTTGGGAAGAATACTTGACTCTTCAAGTACAGTGTTGGCATCATAAAAGGTTGTCTTTTCATTGTATATTATAGTCTGATATCTATGAGCCACTAGGTATTCACTGAATTGTCACTGTACTGTTATGTGTAACATTATATTAAGTGCTTTGAGTGATGCAAATCTAAAGTATGACTGGCTCACTTAGTTATTCAATAGATGTGTGTTATGTACTCTAAGAATAAAATGATGAATAAAAAAAGTCAGTGAACTTGAAGTCTGGTTAGGGAAATGATTAATGGTGACATCATAGTATAATATCATTGCATCTATAAAAATGTAATAACAGGAAGGACTATGTCCAGCTTAGAGGTCAGAGTTAGAAGCCTAACATAGCTTGGAGATTGAGGGAATTTACCTTCAGGAGATGAGAGTGAGCTGAATCTTAAAGGATAAATTGGAGTTATCTAAGGACTGCCATTTCTATAAGAAAAAATAATATAAAGGCAAAAAATTAAGAAAAAGAAGAAGGATACAGGCCAAGTCATGTTATGCTAGTTTTTTGTTGCAAAACAGAAAACAAAGCTGGGTAAGATGAAAACTATTATATCAGGAATATGCAATTATTTAAATTTGTATAGGTTTTTAACCTAATTAGAAAAGAGAATTAAAGTATGTTCACAATGAAGATAATAAACATTTGGCTACTGAAGTTTTTAATTTTATATGTGCTTCCTCAAAACCCATGAGAGAGGTTTTATTACTTTCCCCATTTTATAGATAAAGAACCTTTTGTTTAGAAATATTAAGTAAATTACCCAAAGATTCAGAGACTATAAGTGATGGGAATAAAATTTGTTCTACAGAATTCCAGAACACAAACTCTTCAGGGATTGAACAGTAAATGGCTAAGCAAGTATTCAATACATGTCTCATTTCCTTGCATAAAAGCAGTATTGAAATTGGGTTCTACTTATGTAGAACACAGGAAAGGAACTGTAAAAACTCAGAGTAAACATGAGACCTGGAGAAGGACAGTGGTATGAAAGTATCTTGAGGACCGAGTAAGCATGTATACAGCTTTCCCTGTACAGTGTCTGTTGACATCATAAGACACCGTCAGCATTACTGATTACATGGTCTTTCACTCTTGAAAAATTTTCACTTTCACAATTAATTATATGATTACCTTAAGTACAGAACATCATATAAGTCATTTGTTGCTACTATGATGCGGGGGGCAGGGGGGCTACTTAGAAATGTTGAGTTGGAAAATGAGGCCAAATTGTGCTTTCTAATTGTAATCCAATGAATTAAAAATGAAAATGGAGATTATCACTGATTTTATAGTGGTATATTCTTAGAGATGGGCCAGATCATAAAAATGGATCTTTTTTCCTTATTATACTGTGTAGCCCTTGGGGAAACCATGTTATTTGCTTGTCCAAGCACACTGAAACTTGGTAGAGTTTAATTTTATAGCAAATTTCTTGGATATATTAACAGAGTTGAATTTGCTCTGGTATGGTGATTTGCTTCTCTCCCTTCTTAAATTAACTCAATGCAGACAGCCTTTTAGTGTGTGTATATATGTATATATACAAATAATCCCAATATTTAGAAATATATATATATATATATCTGAAAAAATGTAGCATGGAGTACAGTAGTAAAACAACAACCAAGCTGATCATTTGCCTTAGATTTCTTTTCTCCTTCAAGAATCCCTGTACAGAGTTTCAAATAGAAAAATTTTCAAGTATCCTATGGAAAATAAATTCTCAGTGTAGTTAGGTACTTATTTTAAACTCTGTTTCTCATATATATATTTTGATGAATTTTTATATTTGTCCTGAAATTCTCCTTAGCATTTTTATTTGCATAAAAGAACTATTGTGATTATTGTACTCTTCTCATAGGCCATAGCACAGGCAGAGTACTCCTTAGGCCAGGATCTAAAAGGGGAGAGTTTCCCTCATTTGAGCCATTTCCCAAGTGACTGTTATTTATTGTAACTGTTATATTTTTGTCCTAGCAAATATTTCTTAAAATATATAAGCCAAGTATTTTATCAATCTTTTTATGTTTTTCCATAAAGAGTTTTATTGTAATGGCACTTAATTAATGATGAATTATGTTATGCATTATTATATATTAATTAATAATAATAATACCTGCTCTCAGACCTAATATGAGAATTGAATGTATAAAAATATGTTTGTATATGTGAAACACTTGAGATAGTGAGTGATATACAATTACCACTTTAAAAGTATTTGTTTTTATTATCCATTTTTCTAAAATAGCATATTGGTCTCCAAACAATGAAGAATTCCAATATTTAGAAAATGCCCAATATTTAGTAACTCTAAATGGGAAATGATATAATGCCACAAATAATAAATATGATGTATTTTAATTTACATTTAGATTTGCATGAGTTAACTATATTGTTGTTTCTATTATTAATAATTTTATTTTCTGTTTATATCAAGTCTTTCTTCTGGGTAGATCAGGTTTGTAACTTGTAATTATAATTATTTTGGGGCAACCAGTGTCAGCTGCCACTGTCCAGGGAAAATTGGTTGAGGTTTGTAAGCTATTCTTACAAAATTAACATCCAAATATCTTCTCAAGTCTTTTTTCTATGATGTGGCCTTGTTCTAACAATAGGACTGCAAGACCAGTGAATAGGAATGTCACAACTAAAGCCTCTACTGGGCATCTGAGCAAAATAGCTGCCAATATGCATGCCATGCTTTTTAGCTTTGCTGAAATTCCAGTTAAATATCTTGTAAGGTTTCTTAGTGGTCGATGACAGGTCACAAGAGGGTCAGAAGAACAAGTCCTGACTGCCAGGAAAAGTACACACTTTATTATTTATTTATTTATTTATTTATTTATTCCCTTTTCTCCTGACAAGGAAAAAAAAAACTGACTTCCTGAAAAAATTAGTAGAAGTGATTATTGCTCATCTTCAGGCCAGGGTTCTGTGTTTTCCTGCTTGGGTGACTTAGAAGAGCCCTGTGCACATCTACACATTATGTGCAATTTTAGGCATCATTCCCTAGCATGGAGCTTATTTCTAACAGCTCATGGTGAAAATTTCTGTGAAGTCATTGCTTCTTGCCTTATGTCCTGGAAATGTTCCTCAGCTGCTCTCCTAGTATCATAAAACTTAGGTTTATCTCACATAACTAACTATTAGATATTTCACTTGTTTGTCAGGTGGAACATCTTAAATACTTTTTCACTAAATTCAAGAAGCCTGATTTTTTCCCCTTACTTCTTTACTTTTCATATATTTAATGATTATTCATTAAAAACTTGACAGTTGGCAAGATATCCATATACCAAGGACTTTGGTGAATGAAAGTCATAAGTGTGGTTAACTGTGTTTCAATGAGCAGGTAGTAAAGATCGTAAGAAAGTACAGTATGGATAAAAAGTATTAGGAAACTGATTCATATATGCTTAAGAATGTTGCCTAATTTCTAGACTTTCTCCTGGTTCATCTTTTTTTGTTTTGTTTTGTTTTCTCAGCATCCTATGAAACTTTTACATAAATCAAAGTGTTTAAAACCACCACGAATTGATGGTTTCTTATGTCTGTTTTCAGAAAGACTAAATCATACAGTTACTTTATTGTGACTTAAGGTCTGTAATTGCCAGGTATAAATTCTTCCTTGGTAAATATCCTTGGTGTCTTTCTCTTCTCTGTAGGATTTCTTTCCTGTCTAGTTCAATCTTCTAATGATGTACTTTGAGGTCTTTTACCTTTTGTTTGCACCAGCTACTTTATATTTCAGTTTCATGCTTCATTACTCCCTAAACCAAATTCTCAACTTTAGTCAACTGTTTATTTACCATTTCTGACTCAGGCAATTTGCTTTCTCAGATTTCTTGGACTCTGCACGTATAGGTCTTTTACACTCACCTATAGAATGACCTATTTTCTTCTCATCATGAAAGCGTTGTGTGGTTTTTTGTTTTTGTTTTGTTCATCTTTGTTCAAAACTTTTCTGTGATATTATCCCCGCATAATCTCATTGCCTCTAGTAATTCTATATTTTCCTTCTGTGTTTTAGTTACTTAATTTGTATTGGGTGTTGGTAGAAAACATTTGTGTGCCTCTCTGTTATGCTGTGTACTGCAGACTTTCTTAAGCTTCCCAGTACCCAAATGAGTGTTTTAAGAATGTACACAAATACAACTGAAGCATGTCTGTTGTCTGAGGAAGTTGGTGAATTCATCTTGCTGCTCACTAACCATTCTTACAGAGTGTGCTGTTTGTAATCTTCCAGTGATAACGTTTGTCATTCAGTGAGACTTCTTAAGCACCTCCTATTTATTTCTTTTTTTTTTTTTTTTAGACTGGTCATTTTGAACAGGAGTAAAAATGTTGGTTGTGCCTAACATTCGAATGTTTAATTATTGAAATTAATTGGTCTAGTTTAAGCTTTTATATAGTATTCTTTTAAAATCCATGTTTGAGTCAGACAACTGCACATCCGTTAGTAAGTAGATGAGAGTTATAGACTGTACAGGGCAAAAATGTCAATGTTTTGCCAAATGTCAGACCAGAAGAGTTTGATAAGACAATTTCATTAACAGTTATTTACTGTGTGCCTCAAAGCGCAAGCCATTTTGCTAAAGTGCCGAGAATAAGCAGTCCAGACAAGGTCCCACACCTGAGAGAACTTATAATCTAACAAGGCACATTTATGAAATGATCACGCAAATAAATGTGAAGTCACCACTAAGCTGGGGTTTATTCAGGGAAATGTTACTTAAGCTAAGATTTGAAGAATGAGTGGGACATAAATGGGGACACACAAAGGGAGTAGAAAGAGAATTGCAGGTAAGGGGTAGAGCATATCAAAAGCAGCAGGAAAGAGGATGACATATTTGAGGAATTTAAAGAAGATAATTATTGCTGGAGAACAGAGAGAAAGGAGCAAAACACAAGGATAAACTATATTTAAGGATGTGGATCTTCAGCCAAAAAGCAATGAAGAATGATGGGGGTTAGAAAGTTGTGACCAGATTGGTATTTTGAATTATTACATTGATTATAGTATTCCACAAAATTGAGACTGCAGGGATGTTGAAGTGGAATTGAACAGAGGAGTAGGTGGATTTTGGAAGATATTTATGAAAAGGTACGTCTATAGATAGAATATAAAGGTGAGGGAAAAGGGCTTTCCAAGATGACACCTACATTTATGATTGGCGTGAAAGGATAGATAGCGGTACCCTTTTTTGAAATGGATATACTACAAAAGAACAAGGTTTGGGGGCTAGAAGTAGATCGTGAGTTCTATTTTGAACTTGCTGAGCTTAAGACAGCTAGCAGCATCCAAATGGATATATTAAGTAAGTAGTTAGATATATGACTGAGTCACTCGAGGGAAATGCCAGGGCCACAGATATAAATTTTAAAGTGATCATTGGTGATAATTGAAGCTATGTGGAAGAGGCTGCTTAAGAAAATAGAATGATGAGAAGAGAGCCTTGAATAATTTTATACTTTAATAGCTCAGTAAAGATACAGAAACCTATGAGATAGACTGAGATGGTACAACCAGAAAGGCAAGGAGATTTTACTGAGCAATAAAAACAATGTGATGTTATATAAGGCATGAGGGGGAAAAAAGCATTTAAAAAGGGCATAATCAATGGTATATAAAGCTATCAAAATGTTAAGAAAGAAATAAAAAGTGTCTGCTTAACTTAGTTACATGGAGTCACCATTGATGGTGTTAGCAGTTATTTGTCGAGAGGGATGGGAATGGAAGCCAGAGTGTAATGGGTTAAGGAGAGAGTGGCAAATGAGGAAAGGAGACCCTGTGTCAGACTAGATCCCTCTTTCAAGAAGTTTGACTATGGCTGGGTGTGGTGGCACATACCTATAATACCAGTAGGAGGCTGAGGCAGGAGGATCATGGGTTCATAGACAGTGTCAGCAACAGTGAGGCATTAAGCAACTCAGGGAGACCCTGTCTCTAAATAAAATACAAAATAGGGCTGGGGATATGGTTCAGTGGTTGGGTGTCCCTGAGTTCAATCCCCAGTAGCTCCCCTACCCCCCGAAAAAAGAAGTTTGACTACGGATGGGGAAGAGTGGAGTAATGTGGTAGAGATGCATGTGTGCTCCAAGGAATATTTTAATTTTTTTAAAAGATTATACAGAATTGAGCATGCTCAAGTGTTACTCAAAAGGAGAGAGGGTGAAACTGGGTAGGGAAACTGAGTTTGTGATCAGCAACAGTTAAGATCATTCAAATGATACGAAATATTCATACTATAGTATTAACATTTCTATAAGTATAACTCTTAACTGAATTTATGTATTAATTCATTAAACAAATATTTATTAAATACCTACTATGTGACATGTGCTATACTGGATTCTGGGAATGTAATTATGAATGTTTATTGAGATGGAAAAGATTTGGTGTGGATTAGATTGAATTTGGGGTACAATTAAAATTTTTGAGCCAGGTGTGGTGGCGCATGCCTGTAATCCCAGCAGCTAGGGAGGCTGAGATAGAAGGATTGCGAGTTCAAAGCCAGCCTCGGCAAAAAACAAGGCACTAAGCAACTCAGCAAGACCCTGTCTCTAAATAAAATACAAAATAGGGCTGGGGATGTGGCTCAGTGGTCAAATGCCCCTGAGTTCAATCTCTAATATAAAAAAAAAAAAGCTATAAAAATTTTGTTTTAGCCATATCAAGTTTGAGATGTTTCCAGACATCTGTGTGGAGCTGTCTGAGATGATTTGCAAAACTTATTGTAGGACATGATATCCACGAGGACAGGACACATGGTCTCTTAACTACTATCTCTCTACTATGTGCCTGGCTTAGTTTTAAACACTTTTCATAGTATTAATCAAGTAAGTTCTATTACTAATCCCGTTTTGCAGATAGAAAAGTGAAAATCAAGAGATTTTAAATAGCTTGTTCAGATTTGAATAGTTGATAAATGATACCCTGGATCCTAACCCATGAAATCTCTCTCTCTCTCTCTCTCTCTCTCTCTCTCTCTTCCCCCCCTCTCTCTCCCCCTCTCCCTCTCCCTCTCCCTCTCTCCCTCTCTCCCTCCTTCCCTTCCTCTCACTCTGTGTGTGTGTAGAAAAAGCATACTTTTGTACTTCATTTCCTTAAAACTTCAAAGTAGAGAGTAGAATATTAGGAAATCTGCCATTTGTGCACATAAGTAACTTTAAAAAACAAGTTCATTGGGGCTGGGATTGTGGCTCAGAGTGAGAGTGCTTGCCTCGCACATGTGAGGCACTGGGTTCGATCCTTGGCACCACATAAAAATAAAGATTTTTTTAAAAAGCCAATGGAAACCTTTAAAAAAAAACAAGTTCATCTAACAATATACGGAATTACATATTTTAAAGATTATAGAACAGTAAAGATATCGTCAATCATGTAGTTAGTTGGTCAAAGGAAAAATGTTAGATAAGAAATAGCTTTTCTAGAACTCATGCTATTTTCCAGGAATGTTGCTAGTGGCTTAACATACATTATCTTATGTAATATGTGTCATGAAAAGTAAGCTGTATTTTCATACCAGTGAATATTTTACCAATAATTCAGTGTGCCTTATCATACTGATGAGGATGAGAAAGCAGATTTCAATTTCTACAAATCTACAAGCTCAGTCTCAGAATAATCTGGTTTTAAATGATATGTAATAAGCCATCATTAATAAAAATGGCAAAAACAATCACAAATAGCAGCTATCATTTACTTATTGTGAGGGTTTGAAGCTGAAACCAAAACTAAGTATTTTATAACAAATCTCATCCCTTTTAAAACAAAAAACCTCAGTATTTATTACGCACCTCACATCATGCTAAGGTTTTTTTGTTAATATTTTACTCTAAGGTCATGTTCATTGGTAATTTATCTATGTAAATTCTTTGAGGCCTGGATGTATGTGAATTTTTTTTTAAACAGAGGATTTCCTTTAGTTCTGCCAAGTACCTAAGGCACCTCTTATGTGGGATACATTAATTCCTCATCTTGAGGTTTTCAGACACCGGTAAAAAATTGATGGGCAAAGCCATTGAGGACTGTTTAGCTTTTGGTTATAAATTCTCAAAGAAGATGTTTTTTGCTTTCCTCATCTGGAGCCATAGTCAAGTAGGTACATTTCTTTGTATCACTCTATTTGTGGTAGGTTTATTATAGTTACCTCTATATTTAAAGTGTAGTATAGTAAAGTATATTGGGACCCCCCACTTTATATAAGAGGTTTTTATTAAATTCCACTTTCTTATTAAAAAGACAAGGCCTTCAGCATTATCTTTACTCAAAGACTCCATGTACTCTTTAATGATGAAGCTCAAGGTTAGGTTCTTATTTCACTTAGCTTTGGTTCTAATCTTAGTATTCCTTTTGTACAAACTCAGTGGTACATAGTATCTTAGTATCACTAAGTATCTTAGGATCTTAGTATCTTGGAATCTTAGCATTTTTTACTTTCCTACAAATTCAGTGATACAAGAAAAAAATGATTAAATATTTTTAATATTTCTATTTAATTCTAGTAGGGTTGTACAGGGTTTCTAGTCTGCCATTTTGCTATGAATGAAAGTGTTATCTTTTCACTATGTTTTGAAATATTTGATCCTCATGACAACTCTGTATAGGAAATGAAGAATATAAGGCCTTAACAGGTCCTTGTGACTCATCTAAGGTCATACAGCCAATAAAAATTTGAAATAGAGTTTGATCTCAAACAGTCTAACCTTGAGAAACCATACCAAATGTCTATGGCATGACAAAGGAGTCTTCAGTGGATCTACCTTGTGACTGACAAATTGTATTCCTATTAGAAGGAATAAACACACTCATACTGAATAGATGGATAGATGGGTTTAAAAAATATATATATATATGTATATATATATATATATACATATATATATATGAGAGAGAGAAAAGGAAAGGAAGAATGAAAGATGTCTCAACAGGTAGACCAGGTGAAGAAATAGTTAGCAATACATAGCATAAACTGACAAAGCATTATTTATGTGAACAAATTCAGTAGGAAAAAAAGAGAAAGAAATATTAGAATTCTCCTAGTGAATTAATAACTATAATAGGACGGGGAGATGACTCATATGGAGACTTGCATTCTACTTCTAATAACTTCTGACCTTATGCAGGTTGCCAAAGCCCCGCTAGGCCTCCACATTTATGATCTTATCTTTTCCCCCCAAAAAAACTTAAAAAAATGAAACGCATAGAACTTGTAATATATACAGTGTTGTTTATACATTATACATGCTTTTCTAGTAGTTCTATGTCTATAGGAGGATAATATCCTAGTTAAATACTTTTTTTAATCAGATACTCTGCTTCAAGTGCTTTATATATACTGTTACTTTAGGATAGTAAGATAGGAATCTTTATAAAAAGTCTTTATCTTTATGAAAGCTTATTTTATTCTTAGGAATTCCAACACAGATAATTTATTACCAACTGAATTCAGTTTAATCCTTCTGGATCAAATGGGAGAAGGGAATTGCCTTTTTTTAAAAAAAATCATCATTGTAGATGGACAGAATGACTTTATTTTATTTGTTTATTTTATGCAGTGCTAAGGGTCAAACCCAGTGCCACACATGAGCTAAGCAAGTGCTCTACCACTCAACTACAGCCTTTTATCTTTATATTTAAGAACCAAAATATCATGCACTACCTTTTGCTTAAAGAAGCAAGGATGGTGCAAAAAACTGAAATAAAGGGAAAGAGAATATACTGTCAATTTTACTCTTAATGTGCCATGTATTTTACTTAATTAAAGAAAATTAATGAGATAGTATATTTCAATTCATAGTTTCATAGGTTTATATAGCTAACACAAATATTGTATTCAGAAAGGTATTTATTTATTTATTTATTTTTAGTTGTGGATGGACAAAATACTTTTATTTCCTTCATTTTTATGTGGTGCTGAGGATGAAACCCAGTGCCTTACCTATGCTGGACAAGTACTGTACCACTGAGCTACGACCTTGACCCTGTATTCAGAAAGTTTTATACATGCAAGTTTTTAATTGATCATGCCCAAAAGAGAGCTATGTTCTTGTGACATTTGGGATTCTGCCCCTACCTCAATTCTGCTTTTTCACTCTCCTCATTTTTGCTCACATTTCCAGTTCTAGCTCAGCTTCTCTTTGCAACCCATTTTCTCAGTCCCCTCCATCATGGCGCGGTGGGCTTCTAAGTAGGCATGCTGTCAGGCTTCCATTTCTCTCTCTCCTCATTTCTCTATTCTCTTTGCCTTTTTCTCCCTTTCACTCTACTAGCAAGGCAGAGTCTATCTTCTCCCCTCCTCACCTTTTCAAGAAATGCACAGATTTATGTAAAGGAGAAGACATTCTTTAAGAAGAAAACCTATGAGTTAGCTTGCCGAATTATGAGTTTGTGAAAGCCAGGGACTTGGAGTCAAATACATCCCCTGTTCCCCAAGGACAGTGTCTTTATCTGGGTAAATTTAAGCAAATCTCTCATACCTCTTGGCATCAATTTTCTTTCCTAACCAAGAGCTGAGGTGTAGCAGGAAGATCTCAACCAGCACATCGGTTTTCTGTGGATACAGAAAACTTACATGCTAGATCTCTTTTAAGTAAGTTCTCCTCAGGGACTTCCTTTTACTAAATATCTATGATGAAGTAAAAAGTTGCTGTTTTTCCTAAGAGTCATGATTTTTAGTCGAGATGTATTCTAAAATGCCATCTTGATCTACAATTAGAGAGCTGTGACTCTATCATATGACTAAAATAAACTTGAGAAAGCAAAATTAAAACAACAACAAAAATCTATTTATGAATATGACTATGGTTTTCATGGAAATACTTCTTTTTTGGTTAGTAAGAGTTTATTAACAGGTGTAGCCGAGTGGTAAAGCACTTGCCTAGCATGCACACGGCTCTGAGTTCAGTCCCCAACATACACAAAATGCATTAATAGATTGATATTTCTGAATAGAAGATTCATCAGCATTAAATTATAATGTATCTTAAATTCATCAACTTGCCTTAAGCCCCAGTACAGCCTCCAGGGTCCAGGCCACTTGCCCATTATCTTTTGCCTGGGCTGTTACAACTCTCTGGGTTTGGGTTCTAGCAGCCAGATATTTTTATATCAGAAGATAATTTTTAGTTCTGTCCTGTTCCAAATGCCCCATTCAATAAGATCTTGCATAATCAGGTCTTTGCCTCCCTTTCTAGTCTTGTCATGTTCTGCTTTCACCCTTGTCCTCTCGCCTCTTCTTGGTTTTAAAACTTCCAGGGTCACCCTCTTGAGTGGTATTATTCCATCAGTTCCCTCTTCCTGGAAGACTCTGTCCCTCTTGCTAGGTTATGTCAGTCTTACATCTCAGCCTAACATTAATTTTAAATATTAATATTAAATATTAATATATCAGCTCCAGAGAGAAATCTTTCCTTACTACCCTAAGTAGAACCCACTGTTTTTACCCCATTTTTGTACTGTTTGCTTCTTTTCATAGAAATTATATTAATTTATTATTTCCTTTTTATTATTTGTTTTTCTCTCTAGAAAATTTGAAAGTTCCTTGATAACAGAATCTGTATCTGCTTTGTTTACTACTTCCAAGTGGTACCATGGCAGGCTCTAGAAGTATCTGTTGAAATGTTGAATTCAACATTGAATTCATTCAACATTTACCTTTTTGTGTTTAGTAATTAACACAAGTTGTTATTCTCTGAAAACCCATACTCTCTAGGCAACTCAAAGCTCTAAAAAGCGCAAAGAATTGATAAGCCTAGTAGAGATTTAATTTGTCTACAGATCATCCTGAAAATGTGTGAGCTATTTATGGATAATGAATGTCTAAGAGTTATGTTTTTTGAAATAGGTCTGCAATGTTCCTCCCCCTGTAAGCATAGATCACTTCAAAAGCTATCCATATTGATCTCTGCATATATCTGGATATATACAGCTAAGTCTTTAATGGTAGTTTTGCAGCATGTTATATTTGTAGACTCTAGTCTGTATGATCACTGCTAAATTAATCCTCTGTGTTAGTTTTCTAAATCTTGAAATGCATATTTTTGCAAAATAAATATCTCCTCTTCCATTTTTCCTTGTACTTCATGTGATTAATTCTCATGAGCAAGCAGGGATCTTGACCTGTAGCTACTTACATCTGCCTATTTGTTTAGTAGAGCAGAGAATTATGGTAAAGCAGAGGAATGGTGCAAGTGAATGTTTGCTTTGCAAATACATCTCCCTTCTCAGTCCAGAAGCTCTTAATTTTGTATTTTCTTGAGTTTGTTGTCAATAGAAAGTAGAATACAATGTTTTATAGTTTTATTCTGAATCACATTATACTTATTTTTTTCATTGTGCTTTTTAGCTATTTATAAATTGTTTATATCCAATCATGAATGTGACTATTAAATGTTAATGAATAACATTTCTTCAAAATAAAATAGGGAGCCTATACACTTTCTCTTATATAATATCCTAAACTATATTTAAGTTAAAAAAATTTCTTTCCTGGTTTCTTCCATGTCAAGTTCTTCGGGTCCATCAGTTATTGGACATATACATTCTCCTCCACCCCTATCTGATCTCCATGACAACCAGTGTGGTTGCTAAGTGCTGGGTTCATCCAGGCTGTTTTGATGGCAAATGCTAAGTACACCACCACTATAACTCTGTCTTACGTGCATTGGTAATTGGTACAGTTTCCATCTGAGTTCCATTTCATGGAAAGAAGATAACAGTCTTAGGCTCCCATAATTTGGCTAAAGCCTATTTTTTATATCATGTAAGAAACCAAAATCATATTATAAACCTGTTCCTTGACTTCTTCTTATTTAAAATTGCTTGGGAATATTTTGTAAATTCAGACATTAAGGCACTGAGAAGAAATAAATGCTTTTCCAGTAATCAGTTTTCTTTTTCTAACCCAATCATATTTCAACTCCCCAAAATTTTTAAAAAAGATTCTCTTCCCATATCTGATGGAAATAGAAAAGGAGACTTACCATGACTTGCTGTTCAGAATTCCTCCAATCCAAACCCAAATTTTACTTTTGTTTTAGGAAAATATGGGATGCCTTCACATGCATAGCATTCACAGTACACATACAAGTTTTAGGACCTTGGAATGTCTGTATTTAGAACACAGATTCCTAGCAGCTCCAACATAACTTGCTAAAATTTGGATTGAGAAATAAGGGACATCCTGAACAAGCTTCTATGATTTTGCTGGAGAAAGGTTGCACTTCCATGATTCCAAAGGCAGGTGAGCCTATTGATTCTGAGGTTCATTGTTTCGTCAATTGATGTAGATGTTCTGCTCCAGAGATGGCAAATTTGAGGCATATGTGTAACTTAAAACAGATATAAATAATGGTTGGTGGCAGTGCTTCCTACTAAGCCCAAAGGTGGCCTTAGAGTCTTTCTTAACATAGCACTGTGGACTCTCAACTTTGTTTTAAAAAGGGAGAACCAGCACTCTCTGAAATCCTTCTGAATCTTGTGTCTTCCTTGCCCATCATACCCCTGTCTCCTACCTTGGCAACCAGACTCTTACTGTCATGATTGCTTTATGATAGGACCTGTCATTTGCTTTTACAAAATAGACATCAGAGATGATGTGGTTTTTAATCCTACCACCACCCTTCTATTTTGCAACCCAGTAATAATCTAACTAAGCAGTAGGGTACAGAAGGTGAGATAAAACTCTAAAACATCTACCTTAATATAATTCTTCTGTGCCCCGTGATATTGCAAGTATGCTTATATATGAGTATGTGTGTTAAGGGTACATGTGCACACATGTGTAGATGTCACAGGCAAGTAAAATGTCAGCATAATCATTACAAACCAAAAAGTTCATTTCAAAGAATTAACTCTTGTCCAGAGATAAATTCATGATTAGAAAATACATTTTTAAAATAAATGATTTTTCTTTTAGTTCTTTTCCAATAAAAGATGGGTGGAGTAGCTACCATTCTAGGATGAAGTCTATAATAGCATAAAAATCCCTGTGGATAAGAAGGAGCGTGTTGTTTGAGTTTTCTAGCTCATCTTGTGGGATTTGGGAACTCTTTAAGTGCTTAGCTGCTAGTGTTTTTCGGATTAGGGCTGTACGTTAGGTGAGCTCTTGCAGAGAATGGGGAAGCAAATGTTCAGCCTGTCAGCATCTGAGACCCACAGAAGCAGTTCACCCATTGTTTGAGTCACGCTTCCAGGGCTCAGCACTTTTCACTGAGGAGCCTGCTTTTGAAGTATTTTCTTTGCTTAATTTTCTTCACTTTTGAGATCCTTTCAGACATATTTTTCTTTTAAAATATCATGCATTCTTCTTTAGAAGAATTAGTCTTTCAGATAATACAAAGAAACGTGGGATACTTGTAATCTGTCAAGCAGGGCTAAAAACATTAGGGCAATATGTACAGAGAAAATGAGGGTTCTGGAAGAAGAAGCTTCACAGTATAATTATAAATCTGCTTTTTTCCTCCTTTTAATTTAGTCTGACTATAGAGAAATGTATCTCAGAAAAGGAAATAAGAAATTTTGGTTTCATTTAGGATTTGCAATTTGTCTTTTTATATGTGATGGGAAATCAAAATGGAAATCCTTCTTTGGCATTGCAACTATGTACTAGAGTCTTAATTGTATACAAAAATAGTTAAAGGTTTTATAAAAATTCTACTCAAATTCTATACCTATTATTTTAGAAAAAGTAACTGAAAAAATAGATAAAAATAAAAAATAACTAAGGGGACCAAAAAGATAATTTAAGTTAAAATAAGCCAGCACAAATCGTTAACAGGGGATTCAGAAAGAAAATAGCACTTCCTAATATAGCTTATGCTTTTGTATATATGTAAATGGTTTATGGACTCAAATACAGAATTTTAGAATTTGAATGTACTTTGATTTACAAAATAAATGAAAACTAACTAATGCTTATAGATATGTGTCAAGATGTAATGCACAAAATAATTTCATACATTGCACAGTAGCTTCTCTCTATTTACTAAGACTAAACCCTAAGGTCACAGTCCCTGAAGTAACCCTTGTTTTCTTGTTCTTATTCTTGCTCTAATAAATCTGTGATTTTTGTCTCAGGTGGTAACATATCTTTTGTAGATGTTAATTTCAAAATCTGGTAGACTGTTTCTTGATTTTGTTCTTTGAAACCTTATTCTGACTTATAAGCTCTGAAGTTTGCTTAAAACGTTTCTTACAGATGTGCTGTTTTTATCACTAGAGAGAAGTTATTACTATTTCTAACATCAGGGGTATGTAGAAGATCTTCCATCACTATAAATCTCTCCTCCCATAATGTGAACTATTTGAGGTTAAAATAAAAAGTGTCTACTTTTTTAACCCACATTTATTATAGTGCTTCACACAGAGCAATTACTGAATTAGTGTTTATTGAATGAAAACATGTCCTGAGGAGCTGGGGACTAGGAAGGAAGCCATTCATTCACCTGGTATTGGAGGGGTAAGCAGTACATCAAGGACTTAAGTCAGTTAAAATAGTTTAAGTAGTTTCTGTTAAAAAAAAATGTGATCGATAGATAGATAGATATAGATATAATTGTCTTCTCCTTTCCCCAGAATCAGGCAAAAATGGTAAAGCTGTCCCTTTTACATAGAGCTCTAAGATAACCTTTTCAGATTCTTACTTTGTAGATTCATATCTAATAGTTCATTCTAATATTTGTTTTTATAAAAATGTAAAGCAGGGGTGCCAGGATGACTTTGTAAACTGTGTATACAACCAAATGCATGCTCAGTTAAGTAAATTTGCATGAAGAAGTAACTTTTCAAACTGTGATGATTAAAATAGTCCTAATAAAATGAAATGAATCTCTTATAAAATGTATAAAAGGAGAGAAATAATAATGATAGGATAAAATTTAAAATGTAAGTATAATTTAATGACTCAACCAAAATATCATTACTGTTTTACCTAACTTAATGTGATTACCTGCTTATTATGCAGAGTAGTAAAATTAGATAACCATGCATCAGTGTTCTAGGAGTGCATCTTTTTTTTACAAAAAAATATTTTTTAGTTATAGGTGGACACAATATATTTATTTTCTTTTTATGTGGTGCTGAGGATTGAACCCAGTGCCCCATACATGCTAGGAGAACACTCTTCCTCTGAGCCAGAAGCCCAGCCCTAGGGGTGCATTTTTTTCTGTATTTGTTAAAGTCAAATGATATAACATTTGGGAGTGACAAATCTGTTCATCAGCTTGGGCCTTGGCAGAAATTTTTTTCAGGTTAGCTTTTACCACTTAAAAGTAACAACAAAAAAGTAACTCTTGATTAGCTTTCTAGTGGAGGGTGACATTTGGAGTTCCAATGATTGCTGACCCATTAATTTGTCATTTATTGAACATTTGCTTCTATGTCTGATACTGCAAAGATAAACAAGGCTTGGTTCCTATTCTCAAGAATTTCTTAGTCTAGTTACATGATATTTAAATGTTTTATTTTGCATTGGTTGGACCATTATCAGAACAGTTTTACTGTACCATTCTGAAACTTGAATAGTATTCTGAGAGTCACCACACTAATTAAGGATTAGACAATGAGACTCATGTGAAAAAAAAAAAAACTGAAGAAGAACTGAAATATTTAGTAGAGAGAAAACAGAAGGGAGGTGTATTAATCGTTTTTGAAGATATAATGGATGATGACCATGGGGTCCTAGTTGGCCAAGGATGGGAAAAAAACAAGTGAATTAAGTTTCAGAATGAGATATTCAGGTTAAACTTGAAAGTTTAAAACCATGTGAAATGTTTTAATATGAATCCTATTAAGGAATGCACTACTGACTTTTTTTAACAGGTATTTTAAAATTGCATGATTTTTTTTGTTCCCCAAAGTTAAATCTTTACTGAATCTGTTGTTCCATGAAAAAGAATGTTTAAAATTCTTGATAGTTCTTCAGAAGATTGCATGGATTGACAGGGAGGAAAAACTAACCCTTGGTTTTAGGGCATACGTGATACTGAACTAACAAAAACAAAAACAAATGATCATGGAAAGGGCAGCTCTGTTGTAAGTATATCCTAATTTGCTTTTAAAAAAAATTTTTTTTAGTTGTAGATGGACACAATATCTTTATTTTTGTTTATTTTTTAATGTGGTGCTAAGGATTGAACCCAGTACCTCACGCTTACAAGGCAAGTGCTCTTCCGCTGAGCTACAACCCCAGCCCCTAATTTGCTTTTATTAATCTTAATAAACCACTTACAAAATTGAAGTTCATTTACTTAAGAGAAATATTTTGATTCTTTTTAATGATTAAAGATTGTTTTCAGTTTCTTATTCCTTGCTCAGTTGCATATTATTCAGGAAGACGCCTACTAAGACTGAATGCCTTCTCTCATTTAGATCTGAAGGCTTTCTTGCTGGTAGCCTTCACAGTAGTTTTTCATTGGACAACAGCTTGATAACTTGGTTTAGGCTCTAAACCTTTAAACAAAATGGAGAGTTAGAGTCCATCTGCTTTATGATATAACTTATTTCAGAGCTTCTGATTCTAAAGCTTTTTCACTTCAGGTGCCAAATTTCCTCAAAGCACAAGAGCCCTTAACTCAATCCTTCCTCTTCACCAAGTGAACAATTTTATATATACTTCCTTACTATATACTCACAGAAATCTAATATTCAGTGATATTCCTGAAAAAGTGTCTCAATATTTTTCTTCATAAAAATCTTCAGTATCATATTACCTGGCCAATCTTAGACACTAATCTATGTACACATAAGGTACCTCACGGAAACCTAGGCTGGAAGGTCAATATCCCTTAGGTAAAAAGCTATTAATTATTATTCACACTTTGGGGGAGTAGAGGAATGATGTTTTTAGAAATATTTTCATCATCTCTGATTCAATTAATATGTGTGTCTGTTTATTCCTTGGTTGCAATGCCACATTGCTGTTTGTATTGCTCTTCTAATACACATAAAGTATACATTTACTCAGTTTTAAGTATTTCAACTTTCATGAAGAGGTAATTACTATCCTCCTCCTATTTGACTGTTGACTTGCTAAAGTCAATTTTTATAGCATGATTGAACTGCATTATCCCTGTAATTCACATGTTTCCAAGAATTGTAGTTCTCTATTTAAAAAAAAAAAAAAACAGGTCTGAGAATCGAACCTAGGACATTGAGCATCCTAGACAAGTCATCTACCTCTAAGTTATATCCCCAGCCTTACCTTTTTCTTTTTCCTTTTCCTTAATGATAGAGACAAGACTAATGGTGTCTCATGTGAATGTGGGATTGATTCCCAGCTTTCAGAATAAAAGTGTCCTCCATCTACATCATCTGTATTGTCAATTCTATATCATTCCCTAAGAAAGATTTCAAACTATTAATAAATTCAGAAATTTCAAACAATAAGTGAGTCTTACAGAGATACTGTCTCCCAGATTGACTCACCTGCTGAAAATACAGCATGCTATAGACATAATGATGTCACAGATAGAGGCCCATTAATAAGTGGTGAGAAAACATGAGATCCAAAGGAATCTGGAAAGGGTATAAATGACTCTGGAAGAGATGTCCACTCAAAATTTTAAAAAGCAACACTTGAACTGCAGGACAGATTATCTCCAAATATCAACTAGGTTAGAATCCAGAAACTTGGTCCCCCCAAAATAGCTCTACAGAGTGGATAGTTAAAGCTAAATGCTTATCTATACTATTCTTGTTACCTATTCATATTTTATTTATTTTATACTCTGAAATATGCAGTTAAAAAATCAATCATACCAAAAAAATAAAATTCAGCAACCTCAGTAGTTAAACAAGGGAAGCCAGCTTAAACACTCAAAATGATTAAATTTAGTATTGCTTTACTCTTTTAAAGTAGTTATTTTATAACTATGAATTTGAGAAATCTATGACTTGCTTCCTGTTTTATAGGTTATGTTTGTGTGTTCGTTCATTTAGCTTTGGTGACTTTCCTTACATGTTATTAATTTCAATGTATCATGAAAAGTGGGAAATGAGATTAACACTTCTTTGGTGCCTACAATGAGCAAGCCAGTATGTGAAATGATGTGTGCATGCATGTGTGTGCGTGTAGGTGTGCGTGTGTGTATTGATATATACGGATATTTAATTTAATTTTAATAGCCCTGAGGATTTCATATTATCAGCCCAGTTTTACAGATGAGGAATATGTGGCACAGAAAGGTTAAATAATTTGCCCAAAGTCACAGGATTATTAAGTGGCAGTTCAAATGCAGATCTATTTAAGAGCCATAGAGAAATAATCAAAAGAATTCTGAAACAAAGCCCACTTCATCATTTGTGAGTACTTGGGAGAGGGGTCAGTGTGTAATTTGCCTTTTTGCAGCTTTATTTTTGTTTCCACTTCTCTCCTTTTTCTTTTAAGCTTCTTTTCCCTTTTGCATAATTCACATTCTTTTTTTCGTCCCTTTTTCTAAAGCCCAAACAGTGATCAGCTTGAAAGGTTAGGGAAAAGAGGGAATTGGGAGGGAGACTGATTGTGGTCTTTTTTTTTTTTTTTTTTTTAATGCCTGAAGCATACAAAGCAGTAATATCCCGGGTCTTTCAAAAAAGCAGAGAAGGCAGCTACTGACTTAGCTCACATTAATGGCTCTGTGAGTACATGCTGAAGATGTATGGTAAATGGAAAGTCAGGGCATAATTAACATAACAAACCATTCTAATAGAATTCACCTAAGACTAACCCAGCAAGTATGATTCCAAATCGTCATTCTGTATTGTTCAGTACAATTCTTCTTTGATATCAGGTGTAAATTTAACTGTATGTTATAACCAGTGACAACCTATCATAAAGATTTATTTTTTAACTTAAGAAATACCGTTTGAGTCCTATTCCACCATTAACTATAGTGCTGTTTCAGTCTTAAAACAGTGTGCTTATATGGTAGACGTTATTTTAGTATAACTCTGAAGAAAATTTAGTTGCCTGATAGTAGCAGTGGATGCTTTATAAAAAAAAAAATCTTTTCAGTGTATTTAAGGAAGAAAAGCATTTATATGGCTTGGGTCTTAAAATACATTTTAAAGGGCAATATTACTAATGAAACTTTGTGCATGTTTCATAGAAGATGCTCTATAAATGAGCATTGAATTAATGTACAATGAATGAGTAAAATTGTGTCAAAGAAAATTTAGAATCTCAAGATAAACAAATGCAGTTTTCAACTTAAATGTATCATGTGAGTTTTAAATTTTTTCCCTTCAAAATGCAACAGTGTATTTATTGATCTTATTTTTATGATTTATAAACTATAATTTTACAATTTTCTGAAAATTTAAATTTAATTTAGAGTCATTAATCCAATCCATTTTTTTTCTGTTCACACACAAGAGTTACTCTGAAAGGACAAACTTCCAGGTCCCAGTATTTAAGTCAAAAAATAACAGTAATACTTTTTTATCCTCATTAGTCTGTTTCTCTGTCCAGATGCACAAGCAACTTGAGTTTCATTGTCCCTAGTCCATTAAGGACAGCAAGGTTTTACCCTACTTCCCGCTCTTTTCTTAGGAATATAAACATCTGGCTGGAAGGCACAACCTCCTCCCTCCTTCCTAGTAGACCACGGATTCCTATTGTCGGATGCAGTGGGCATGAAAGCAGCAATTTTACAGCACAAAAGCTCCAATAACATTTACTTCGGTTGGCTGGGATTGAAATGCACACAGGCACTGCTCAGTCGTGGTTGCTTAAGCACCAGCTTCCCTTGGCTTTTTGCCACTTTGTGCATTTCAAAGAGACAAGTCCTTTAAGGAGAAAGTGTTTTCCTTGTAACTTGCAGTGGAGTAAACAGACCATTCAGGCATAGTTTATTGCATTACAAACTCAACTCTACAAACTATTCCAAAATTGAATACAACAAAGTAATTAGTGAAATCATTTGGTTGTTAGAATTCATAAGCATAAACTGTCCTACTTAAAAAGTAATTTTTTTTCTTTTCCAAAGAATCACTAAAAACTTTCTATTTAGAGAATAGCAACTTATCTCTTAAAAGTTTTACTCACTGAAGCTAAAGTTCTCCTGTTTATTATAAACATCATCATCTTCTCATTCCCTTGTAACCAATACTTTGTTAATTTAGGAAATGATAAGGGAGCATCCATATATTATGTTTTGAAGCCAACAGTGAAATAACCACAACACATACCTATAGGATGGAAGTTTTAGCTACACCTCATAAAATGTTATTTTATGAGGAAAAGGAAAAAGAAAAACCTTAATAAGTGGATATGTAGACACATTTAAATATCTTGATTCATTGAGCAGACAATATTGTGCTTTTTGACTTCATCAGGGTCCCTGGAAGACACAGAACAGAAGGCAAGAGGACTGGCTGTTTAATAGGTTTCTTAGAAATAGTGTCCACTTCATCAATGAATTTGATTCATTTATCCCTGCAGTCAGTTTTTTTATATCGTATACTGAATAAATGCTAAGAATGAGTTCCTAAATATGGTTACTATCTCCTTTCCATATTGTTTGAGAATCTGAACCTGGTTTTTGGTGGTTTTTTTTTTTTTCTTGTTTGGTTTTTGAGAGCCTTGCAATTGTAAAATCTTATAAAATGCAAAATGAGAGGACTTTTTTCATGTCTCCTCAACATTACATTTAATAATTACCTGTTTGTAAACCAGTACTATTTGTATGAGCCAGATCAAACTGCAGATCTCAAAAGGATATTGTCAAAATTATATAAAATTATTAGGACATCTTTAACTGGGATTCTATTTATTTATTTACCAACTCAAATCACTTATTTCTATTCACTGAGCACTCTGAGCTTCTTTAAAATCATTATTATAAGGGCTGGGGTTGTGGCTCAGCGAGCACGGGCAAGGCCCTGGGTTTGATCCTCAGTGCCACATAAAAATAAATAAATAAAATAAAGGTATTAAAAATCATTATTATCTATAAGTAAAGTACAATGTACTTTTGAATTTGTGCAATAGTGTTTATTTTTCCCATTTTGTCCAATAAGCTAGGGCTCAGCTCTTAATATTTTCTAAAACTTTTTTGTTGCCGTTGTTTTAAAGTCCAGGGTCTAATTTAAGCTAACAAATGAGCCATCTTTCACAAAGAACCCTAAACACAACCCCATTAATCCATGTGTTAACAGTCTTCCTGATCAATGAATTTGGCCCCTGCTCTATTTGATCTGCATATTGTCCCTATCCACTGATGCTCAAAAAAAGGCCACAGGGGACTAAATTATGGGTGTTAGAGTTCAAACCAAGCAGTCTCCCTTTTTCTGAACCCCACAGATTCTAATCAGCACCCTAGGGCAGACAGGTGCAGGTTCACTTTTCCCAACACTGCTGCACCCACCTCTGCCCTCCCCCACAGTCCCCAGCTGCCACACACTTGCTACATGGCTGAGAAACAGAACCATTGCTGCACTGATGACATCCCTCAGGTGTGCTCGGACATGAAAAGGCTTACATGCATCAGAAACACTTTACCTCAGTGTCTACACCATTCATACGATATTTATACTTATTTCTTTCAGAGTAAATACAGATAGTTATCAAGATTTCTCACCCGCCCATTGCTGAGTTGCAATCCTCAGCTACTTCCGGCTTTATGTGATTGATTCGTTTCTTCAGAGTATCGGAAAGAGATCTGGTGGGGAGGCTAAGTAGGCTTTGCCTGTTGCCTTGTGCTTTTTCATCTATGGCTACAATCTGATTTCCCTTTAATGTACTAAGGAAGGGTTTAAATGGCATCTGAGGTAATCTTGAGTTTCTGGGTTACTTTTCAGTCGTTTGCCCTCGATGGAGTGTAGGAGAGGGAAGAATGGGAATGACCCTGCCCTGTCAGTACATGCCTGTAGCGAAAACGCTTCAGAAAACAAGTGAAGCGCTCCTAATGAATTGTGCTTTTGGTTCTTTGAATCTGCACAGCATCTCCATCAGATTTTTACAGCTGGACTCTAGCTGTAATTGCTACTGGGATGAGATGCACAACATGGGGTGTGGAAGCTAAGTACTTATAGTGTTTTAGTGGCCAAAAATATATGGCATGGTAGGAGCATCAGGCTTCATGAAATTCACACTTGTATATCTTCATGTTCCTCACCCATTTCTGACATGCTGCTGATTTGCCAGCAGGCACTCTAGATGAAGGTGATAAAAATGGCAAAGCTGAAAGATGTTGTTTCTTAAAAGATACTGTACATCAATTGAGTAAGAGGAGGGAGATTGGGTTTGTAAATGCATAAAAAGCTTCTATAGCCCTTCTTTTGTAAAGACAGTTTTAATCTCATCAATGAGAATGAAAACAAAAAAGATAACAGTTTTAATCTTATTATAATATAGTACAAAATGGCACACATTAAAGTATTTCTCCTAATATAAACAATAATTCTATATTTCTGTATCATCAGCTCTCAGACCCCTTGTTTTGATTTGTCATTAGATATAAATCAGCTTTTATGCGTCTTCCAGAGAAGCTTTAAAGCCTAATGTTTCCTTATTTGAGACATTATAATTCTAAAGAGGGTAAAATTGATAGTTTCACTAGAGAAAAGTATCATCCAAAATTATAATGTAAAAGAATAATCCAAATGCTCATGCTGATCCACCCTTATGGTTATTTAAGGCATACTCAATGAGGCTTGGAATTTAATGGAATACAGTTAGCCTCATAATTCTCCAAGGTGTCAGCTGTGACCACTGAGTCTCCAACCTAGTTAAATTATTATTTGCCATCCCTCTTTGTGTTTTCTCTTTTGTGCTTTCTTCCTTTCTTTTCTATAAATATAAATACATATATATGTATGTGTGCGTGTATTAATTAATCCTGGGAACAATACAGTACGCAGGAGAGAATTATTTAAATTGAATTTGTCAAAAGTGATACAATGTAAAGATTTCCCTAAGACCCCTGAAAGGAGTAATTTTCCTTGTTTCCATAGAAATGAAGAGTTCCTTATTCTTTCCTCCTTACTCAGATCAAGCTACTTTTATTTAAATATAATAAAATTGTAACTAATCAAAAAGATCCTTTGTTCTATTCAGAAACCAGAATTTTGTTCCTGTGAATATATTTACCTGCCTTTCTAGGATTACTTTCTAATTATAAAACCAGTAAATGGCAACAAGGTAACCTGAATTGAAAAGAAGAATGTATATGTTGTGCAAGCACCCTATAATAAACTTTAAGATTTTTCTATTAAGTTTTTAATATCCAAGATTTGCTGCAATTTTTATAAAGTTTTTCACTCTGTAGTTCACATTAAACTTTTATTTTATTCAGAATACTTTAAAACACCGGTTTTATTCAAATTTAATTTGAGAAATAGTTAATTGGGAATCCCCATACATTCTATCAAGAATAACTCTCCCCACCACACACACACACACACACACACATACACTCTCTCATACACAGCGCTCAAGCATCATTACAGTACATGAGTTAAATTACTTGAATTTAATTTTCAAAAGTAGCTTAATATAAGCACACATATATTCACATTTAGTTCTATACATTAGAAAAACAAAAGCTTAAAAAACTAAAGAATGTAAAGGACAGTTGGAATTATAATACATGTTATATAATTTTTTCTCAGACTTTTTTAACATTAAATTGAAAATGGATTTCATTTTGCAGGTGATTCAACCATTTAATATTTCAAAACTTTGGTGATTCCCTGGAGTTTAATTCCACCTTTGCTGATTCTCCTGCAAATGGTGATTTTCTAGCAATGCCAGCAGAAGCAACAGAGTGAAGCTAATGCAGTCACTCTGCTAGGGAAGAGAGATTTCAAGGGAAGCAAAGGCACAGTTTCACTTGTTCTTTCCTACTGGTTAATGCCATCAGTGGGTGGCCATGCCTTCTCTGTTCTTGAACAAAGGACTTCTCTTCTCAGGAGCAGCAGGAATAAAATTGACAAGTATCACATCTGTTTCATGCTGCTTCTCCAATTCCCATGGGCTAGCACCACATATATAGCAGCAACTCTGATGGTACCACCAGGGAAACAAGGCAGTAGGGCCTCATAAATGAACAAATCCACACCAGTGAAAGAGGAAGGGAAAAGAAAATAGTAAATGATAATAATATAACGAATACCATTACAGAGGAAAAGTAAATGGACACAGGTATACCTTGTCTGAGAATACAGTGTTTTATATTTGGCTTAACCTGTGAGTATTGATATATGTGCATATTTTAAAGTACTATAGGGTAGGGCACATCTCTCTCCCCCTATTCATGCACAAAGAACTGGTCCTGTACAAGGAAAGCATGGTTTAATTTGAGGGACATTTGGGATTTATTGTAATGTCTGGCCTTTGCTGTCACTATCTGCAAATGGGAAGCAATGTAGTAGGCTCATTTAAGAGCCATCAAGGATTTAAGGATTATAATTAATAATTAAAAATTGCGACATAAGGAGATAGACTCAACAACATTGATGGAAGTCTTCTAAAACTGAACTGGTTTGTGCTTGTGCAACTCTGTAAGGTTATTATTAAAAACTCAATTTTATGAATCCAAATTTAAAATTTTTAGAGTATTTCATATCTAATTAAAGTTTTAAAAAATCAACTTACGTCTTCATAGCTCTTTGAAGTTTGAAAGAATACTTCCAAATAAGTAATGACAGAGGAAAATGCTCATGACATGATGATATATGGAAAAATAGCAAAACAGAATTATACAGTATGATCTCAGTTGTGACTGAATTGTATAGTAAAAAAAAAAAAAAAAAAAAAACAGGAAAGAAACAAACCAAAGCCTGTGTAGGTATATGGATTATGCATGGGTTTTGTTTTCTTATCTTTTCAGGTTTTTAAAATGTTTTAGTTCTTTTCTTGAGTTCCTATATGTATATGTAATATTTTGATGATGCAAACAAAAAAATTTTAATGAAAAGTTTTTGTTAATGTGTATCAAATTTGCTTATGTGGATAATCTATGCTTTGGTGTCTTAATTCTTTAAATTGTATCCTTTGGAAATAGTTGTATAAGTGATTAAAAACATAAGTACCACAAGGACATCAGAAGCAACCCAAATGCCCGTTAAAGGTAATTTATGCTGTGAAATAGTACTCACCAGTTATTATAAAAGAATGAATTGTAAGTATACTAGGGTGTATTATGCATGTATGTATATAACAGTAGTACTAACTTGAAAAGATTCCTATGATATTTGTAGAGTAGTTGAAAAAGCAATTTGCCAAAATAAATAGAAAGATGGATTCACATTTTCAAAGAAATGCATGGGTTGTGTGTCTAAGCAACCTTGAATTATATACGAAGTACTGAGTGTGTTTTAAACAAACTAAGTTTTAATTTTGACCCCCCCATTCTACCAGACGGTAGAAATTCTTTAGGTAGACAAAACAAATAATGGTTTCTTAGCAAATACCTAGTCCCATCCTAGGATTAGGATTATAAAGGTGTTATAGTATGATGATTTCCAAAGTGAATTTTGAGTTTTATCCTCCCAAAATTCTTATATGGAAGTCTCAAATCCCTGTATAATGCTGTTTGAGATGGGACTTTTGGAAGACAATTAGGTTTAAATAAAAGGTGGCCCTCATGATAGAATTAACACCTTTATAGGAAAAGAGACATCAGGACTGTCTATCTGCCCTGTGAAGACAAAGCCAGAACAGAACCATCTACAAGCCAGGAAGAGCGTCCTTAACAGGAACCAAATCAAATGACACCTTGATCTTAGAATTTCAGCCTCCAGAACTATGAAAAGTATCTGTTGTTTAATGCATCCAGTTTCCAGTATTTTATTATAGCAGCTGAAACTGAACAATATAGTAAAAAACACCGAGGCTTCTCTTTAGACTTTATCCATTGAGACCTGTCAGGATCCGTACTTCCTCATGAGCCCACACTAACCACAAGACTCTTCCCTTGTCTTTTCCCCTCATAGTCATTTCCATGCCCCTTTAACTCATGGAAAATGTGTGATTGTCTGTTAATGGGCATGGTAGAGGTTAGGGATGGGAATGAGTCATTATTTTTGAGGGCATCTCAGTTTTACTAAGTGGTCATCTTTACTCTTGTGCTACTATACCAAGCTGTGGGAGGGTTCCATCTCACCATTCTTTGGCTCATCTTCTGTTTCTGTTCTTATATCCAACTTGCATAGGGTGGGGGCAGCTTAAAGCAGGACTCCTTTCAGCACATCAGCACCTTGCTTAATTAATTCTGTTCTTCTTGCAATTTCAATCAAATGCCACAGGGGTTAAGGAGCTGGGTGCTAGAAAAATTAGCTCTGAATACTCAGGATTTTTTTCACATCTCTTGTTTCTTGCATAGGTCTAAACATTTAAAACTAAAAGATCAAGAATTTATTTATATCTTGCTTCCACTTTAAACAACATTTTCTTAAGGCACTATTTACTCAGAGAGTACAGAAAAAGATATAGGAGCAATGTCAGTAGTGGTGATGGTAGGGAACCTTGCTGAATATTTCAGAATATTACTCTGGTACAACTGGTCACCTTGAAATTCAGGATAAGAGAGAAAAGGTGGGAGTTTAACTTGTTACTTTATATAATTTATAATTTTAAATAATCATCCTTTTAAGTAAAATATTAATCAACTGCATGTCAATTGATTCTTATAAGAATAGCTGGGAGCAGTTACTGTTATATATTTTTTAACAGATAAAGAAAATGAAGTCATTCACACATAATAATTCTTTTGATCTGAAACAAGTAAGAAAAATTGGAGACAAGCACAGACATAGTGAGTGCTTTCACTATGAAAGACAAGTTCTAGGAAAAAGACTTAAGCTCTTATTAAGAAACCTTTCCAAAATTATAGTTTTTATTTACTTTCTATTTGAAATAATTTATGCCCAACCTTCCCATTCTCAAAGATGTCTCCTTCATTCAGGGCTTCATGTCTTCATGTTTCTCTGACCAAATCCTGTGCTACTGTTGTTTATTCCTGCTCCAGTACATTCTTCACAGCAGTTGGTTATACTAAAACATAATGCTTGGATCATCCAGTAACAATGACCTAAGTGAAAGAGCCTCAAATGCAGCCCCTTGAATGGCTCAAGAATATTTCCTAGAATATTCCTGGCATATGAGTTGCCGATCTTTTTTTTTTTTTTGAACCATTAGCTAGAGATTAGCCACTGGATGAGGCGACTTGTTCTACTGTTAACCATCTTAACATGTTGGAAAGTTCCTTCTTGTTGCTCTATTCCCTTTAACTTCCACACAGTAGAAGTCTGGTCTTTCTTGAAAATGGTAACCTTTCAACAAACGTGGAAATACATGTCTTCACACCTTAATTCTCTTCACCAGGCTAGGCAACCCCTGTTCATTCCTGGTTTTACTTGTCCCAGTATCCCTCAGACTACCATTGTTCTTGATACTTGGTGAATATTTAGTACACATTGCTTCACAAATTAATGAACGATTAGAGCACCCTCACATTACAGCATTGCCTTGGTTCCAGTTTTATAATCTGTAAAAGAATATATCATACATGTCCTCCATCTGCTAGGTGACTGAGTAATTTCTGCAGAAAAACAGAAAAACATCTGTTTTTCTCTTAGTTTCACAGAAATCTCAAATATTTCTATACCAGGAAAATTTTAAAATATACAAGTTTATTTCTTCTCATTAATTTTACATCTGCTTACTTTTATATGTCCTTACTTTATCTCCTTAATTTTATATGTTGCTTCCAAACAACACATTGCAGCGTTATAAGCATCTTAAATGAATATGCACAATCTTATTTATCTTCTGTATTTGAAACATTTCCCTTTTGGTTTGAGTTTTTATTCACACTGTGTGAAAGGTTCCAATTTTCATTAGTATTTATACATAATTAGACCATCAGTAAAATGAAGCAATAAGGCTCTATTAAATGTTCAGTTATTTCGTTAGTACATAGCACAGTTTATAAAGTGCACATCCTAATGGAATAAGACTGAATTATAAAAGGCATTCCTGCTGAAATTGTAGTTTTTGATTACTACCTATTTTTGCTTATTTATCATACTGTTCATAGGCTTTTTTCTAACCTGCAAGATAATAAAACCAAAAAAGCTTTAATTAGTCCTCTAAAATGAGTGTATTGACCATGAAGATTGAAGATGCAAACTAAATTATATGTGAATTTTAGTCATATCTATCCCCAGTTACCACAATTAATTGGGAATTTCTTTAGTTGAATTTCTTATACTTTAGATGCAGCTATTTCAAATCCTAATTGTGACTGTTGGGTTAGTAAACAGTAGAATTTTTTCCTCATTTTTTATTGGTGAATTATAGTGGTACATATTAATAGAATTTGTTGTTGCATATTTGTACATGCACACCATATAGCAATATAATTTGGCCCATATCACTCCCCAGAAAAAAGTAGAATTTTTAAAAGAAAAATTTAAAGCCAGATATGTCAAGAAATGATCTTCAATTACTGTGCACCTTTAAAATCAATGGCCCTCATTTCATTGTCGCTTTTGTTTTCAAACTTTCTTAAATCACAGTATCTATTTTTATAGTGCCTTTTTAAGCATCCAGATTATTCTCTATTATATAAAAACACTGGGAAAACTCATTTCCGACCTGCATACATAAGTGGATTAGACATCCAGAGTATTCTACTTTAAAGAAAATTCTTCTTGACATTCTTTCAGAGGAGGGGAGAGAGAGGAGTGGGATTTCCACATCTGTTAAATAATCATTAGCATATAGGATTGAATTCTCTTTTTCAACTTCAGACCAGCTGTTGAAGTAAACTTAAAGGGCCCCTTAATTAAGGCATATTTCAATAGCTTGCTGAGGATTCAGTTACCTAGTTCCACCACTGTGATCAAAGGGAGCTCATTTACTTTTGTACACCATTGTTATTGAGAGCATTCCTCATTTGATTGTTTTGCTTCTGAAATGTACTATAGAAGGTCAGACAGGGTGTCTTTTCTCTGATTTCCTCATGCCTCTGAGAATAACCTCTGCTGCCAATTATGTGTTACTTGGATGGGTGCTAAGATACCCCGGGGCTTCCTTCCCTTGGCCTTAGTACAAGTTTGCTTTTGCCATTTATTTTGCCAAGCCAATGGTGGTGTTTCAATGTCCATATGATATCTGGCATCAGTGAAAAACAAATTCACAAAAATGAACAGATTTTCTCTGTGGTAATATGATTTGCCTGAGACATAATTGCCATGAGTTGTGCATCCTAATCACAGGCTTTAATTTATTTTGAGGGCATCCCTCGTTGTTGGCTTCATTACTGTTTTTGTAGCCATGGAATAAAATCTTTTTTTCTCTCTTTTTTTAATTGGTTCTTCTTAGTTGTACATAACAGTAGAATCCATTTTGACATAATTACAAAACCTTAACCTGGCATAACACACAGCCCTGGGAATGAACAAAGCTAAACCAATGTGTGTAAACTCTGGCCCTCCCACAGGAAGCACTGTAAGAATGACTGAGTATGAAAATTAAATTTTGACTACTTCCAAATAGATCACAATTCTGAATTATCATGGTAGTGTTAGGTTTATTGTTTTTTTCTTCCAGACCATAAAATGTTCTGTCCAGTTGACAAACCAAGCAGCTATTGCATAAATTCTTACATATGGCAAAATGGAGGGTTCTGCCTTTGGATGTAGTCTACCAACTGATGATCACTGTGGATTTAGGAAGATATGGTCTGTTTAGAATATGCCCCATGTCTGCAAAATTAACAAGTCTTGAATCTAAAGCTGTTTTCCAAACAATGGATGTCAGAATTTCTGTGAAATTTATTCACAGGGACATACACCTGGGACTATTTACCTGGGCACTATTCTAGAGTAGTATTTATTACTTCCAAGATTAAATTTTTTGGTGTATATTTAGTGACATATACATATTTATTGGAATATATAAAGAAGGCCATATTCTTCCTTACTGTGATGACTTTTTTTTTCCTTAAAGAGAAGCATCTGTTACTCCATATTCCAAAGGGTATATGGCAAGGAAACGAAAGAAAACTTCTATATAAAGGGTAAATGTAAAGGACATAATCTAGTTTATACCCTGCAAATATAAATTTAAGTAGTGAACTTAAAATGGAGTTTGCTTTTTAAGATTTATTTACTTTTTTATGATGAATAACATATACTAAAATTTTGAGTACGTTGTTTCTATGGTCAGATTGTGTTTAGAAACCAGTAATTTTCTGTAGCCTTAACCATCGTGTTCTCTCTCCTGGATTTCTACAGAAGTTTCCTATCTGGTCTTTCTGCTTTCAATCTTGGCACCCTTCTTCCTATCACACATACACACCCCACCTGTTCTCAGCACAGTGGCCAGAGTGATTATTTTAAAATGTGTTACTTATCTCCTCAAAAATTACCACTAGCTCCTCTTTCACTCACAGTAGAAGATACTCTTTATAATGACCTTTCATATCAGTGTGATTTGACTCCTGTTACCTCTGAATCTCTTTCCTACCCTTTCTCATTCCTGGAATATACCAGGCCCAGCCTAGCTTGGGGCTTTGTATTGATTAGCCCCTCACCTGGAACACTCTCCAATGAGACTTCTTCCTGTGTCATTTTCTCATTTCCTTCTTTTACTGTTTGTTCAGTGAAGCTTTACCCTGATGTCCCTATTTAAAATTGCAACATCCAGGAGACTCTATCCTGTTGCTTTTTTTTTTTTCTAATGCACTTATTATCTAATAAGTGATCACATAATTTACTTTGTAATTATACTTGTAATTTATTATCTTCCCTCAAAACAATGAATTCTAAACAAACCAGCCCCCCTCAAAACAACACCACCACCCTAGATAACACTGTTTTGTTTGTAGAGGTAACCCAATAGCCTAGAACACTGCCTAGCACATTTGTAATAAGTGTTTAAAATGTTTCTTAAGAGAATGAAATGAATCAAAAGAATTGGTTAAGTTGAAGAGCTGCTTTTAAGGGGAAGATAAGAATTCAGTATTTTCCTATCGAGTTTTATTTAGAGTTTTGGAAAGTGGATAGGTTATCGATACAGTTATGCATCCAGTTCATCAGCAAATCTTGTCAACTCTACCTTCAAATTACACTCAGAATTTGCTGCTTTTTACCACCTCTATCACTGTAGCTACTCATACAAACCACTTTCTTTCACCTGGATTTTTACAGTATCATTCCATAACCAGTCATCTTGATTCTGCCCTTAGCCCTTATCATGTTTTAAGCTCAATACAGTGAGTTGGAAGGAAGACGCCAGGCAAAATGAATACCAAAAGCTGCAGAAAGAGGGTGTTATCATTGAAGAGGGATCTGACAGGAAGTTAGAGAAACTTAGATCCAGAGTAAAAGAGGAATGAGAAAAAACAAGGCTGCCGTTTTTTTTGTTGTTGTTGTTGTTGTTTGTTTTTTTTTTGGCAGGGGGCATGGGTGGTAGTGGAGGGGACAACTGAGAAGTGGCTCAATAGGATTAAGAAAGAATCAATACTAATTTTTACTCCCTGTACAATGTCTAAAACCAGAGAGACTAACAATTTTGTTTTTTAATTTTATTTTATTGGTTCTTCTTAGTTATATATGACATAGAATCCATTTTGATAAAATTATACAAATATAAGCTATATCTTATTCTAATTAGAACTCCAATTCTTGTGGGTGGCACAATGGTAGGGTTCACTTAGTTATTTCCATTTGTGTTCATAGGAAAATTATGTCAGATTTATTCTACTGTCTTTCTTATTCCTATTCTCTCTCCCTCAAAAGAAAGAATTATAAAGCAACTGGAGCTTTCCATACATTGCTGAAAAGGATTTAGTATGGTACACACATTTTGGAGAACTATTTGACAGCTGTTTGTAAAGTAAAATGTTTACTCTATGACCCAGTAATTGCACTCTTAGATATTTATCAGAAATATATTAAAACACAGTAGACGGTTGTTTATAGCAGCCTTGTTCTTAATAACCTAGGATTGGAAACAACTCTAATGTCATCAACAAGAGAAGAGATGTGGTATATTCATACAATGGAATAACATGAAGCAATAAAAATGAGCAAACTACTGCTAAACACAGCAATATGAATGCACTGAGAAAACATTATGTAAAGCAAAAGAAGCTTGACATAAATGAGTATTTAGTGTATCCTTACAATTACCTGAATACATGAAACCCAAGAACCCCAGAAAGTTTGCAAGTGCCCGTGTCCATATGGAAAGATGTCAGAGAGTGGTTGCCTTAAGTGGAGAGGAAGAGGAAGGGAATTGTCTGTAAAGGGACACAAGGGAACATTCTGGGTAAAGGAGTTATTTAACATCTTATTTGGGATGACTGATTATTAGGTATTCACAATTGGCAAACTGAACCTTTAAGATCTGTGTACTGTATTATATGTTAATTGTATCTCAATACAAGCATATATTATAAAATCTATAACCATGTGAAATTCTGAGATTTGATAGGAAGGAATATATAATTCAAATATAGTGATTCTGATCTTTTTAAAAAAGTAAGATGCCAAAGTCATTTCCTAAGCTTGATATGTGAATGATTGGATTGGAAGATTAGAAGAAAGCTGAGAGCAGCTACTTTAAGGAATGTGACAGACAGGAAGTCAACAGGAGAAGACTGAAGTATTAATGAGCAGGAATGAGGGCCCTGCAAATGCAGACAGTGTGACCCTGTCACTGAGGCATCAACATGGTTTTGGTACTCCGGGTGAGTAAATTTGGTGGCTGCTAGTTAGGAAGTCAGGGAGATATTGTAGTCTAGGAATTCATGTCTTTCTCAAAGTCCTCTCAGAAAAGGTGAGATTTGGACTGAGCCTTGAAAAAGAATTTCAATTTTACAGTGCAAGTATTTACTGGGTTTAATCAAATCTACTATTAAAATTAACTCCACCTGTTTCTTTTTACTTTCTTTCATTTAGCTACTAGACAATTTAAAATTACCTATATGGCTCACAGTGTTTTTCTTTTGGACATTGTTGGACTTGAGGCATAGAAGTAAACAATTGCCATTACTGAGGCAAAAGACATGAATGCCTATAAAATGGAGTAGGGATATACGGAGGGGCTATGAATAAGAGATATTTCTTAGGACACAATTGACGGACCTAAGTGAGTGATTATACCATTTGCCTGGTCAAGGGTTATGGAGTGGGACAAATCAAAGATGGCTCTTAAATTTTCTAACTTAGATAATATTGATTGATATGGAATGCCTATACTACATTAGAGAAGACAAGAGAAAAAGCAGATTTTCAAGGGGTATAGTAAGATAGAGAGTAATATCATGTATTGAGTCCCAGGCACTTATATGTTAAATCATTTTAATTTCTGCAAACATGTAAAATATTAAGAACAAGAGAGGTTATTCAGCTCTCTCTCTCAAAAACAAAATCAGTCATGGGCTGGGGCTGGGGTTCAGTGGTAGATCACTTGTCTAGCATGTGTGAGGCACTAGGTTTGATTCTCAGCACCACCTCTAAACAAATAAAATAAAGGTCCATTGACAACTAAAAAATAATGAAAAAAAAAATCAGTCAGCTAGTAAATAGTAGAGCCAGAGTTCAGATCCCCACCAGAGGTAGTTCTAAAGGATTTAAAATCTTGGAAAGGGCCAGTGAACAAATGAAATCTTAGGTTACATGGGTAGTAGTGGGTACACTTACCTCGAGTCATGTTGTAAGATGCCATGCACCACAGTTATAGCTTGCTTTAAGAACTCACTGACTGGGCTGGGGATGTGGCTCAAGCGGTAGCGCTCTTGCCTGGCATGCGTGCAGCCCAGGTTCGATCCTCAGCACCATATACCAACAAAGATGTTGTGTCCTTTGAGAGAACTAAAAAATAAATATTAAAAAATTCTCTCTCACTCTCTCTTAAAAAAAAAAAAACTCACTGACTAATCTGGAACAACAGTAATCAGAATTGTAAAGATGTATTTTGACATGGTGATTCTTTGTTGTTGTTGTTGGTTTTTGTTTATTTGTTTTTGGTTTTGGTACTAGGGACTGAACCTAGGAGCACTAAGCCACAGAGTAACATCCCCAACCTTTTTTTTTTTTTTTTTGAGAAAGGGTCTCACTAAGTTGCTGAGGCTAGCTTCAAACCTGAGACCCTCCTGCCTCAGTGTCTCAACCACTCCCGGTTTGACAAGATGGTTCTTAAGTGAAAGATGACAGAATCAGAACCATTTTATACAAACAACTCCAAATAAATGTAAGCAAAGGATAATGCCTATACTAAACAATAATAGCTATTGTTTTGCTTACTGTCTTAGAAGTGTAAAGACACTTCTAAGTATTATCACATGGACAGGCCTATTCATGTATAAATTTTAAAAAAACTTTGTTTTCTTTGTATTTTTTTCTTTTTTAAAAAAATGGAAACAAAAAATTCTGAGAATTTTAATGTAAGTAGATTAGATTTTCCTGTTAATACATTTGGATCATATGTTTCATACGATAAAAATTTTTACCTAAAAGTAATTATATAAGATAAGATTGGAGTGAGCACTTAAGAATGTATATTTTCCCCAAATGTATATAATTAACTCTCAACACTGCAAAATTTCAAACAATGTAATGCAATTATAAATTGCTATGAAACAAAATCCAAAAACCATTCTGTCACACAGCAATTAGGAATGATCTGACTCTTTTAAAACAAAGGCTTTGGGCTGACTCTGGAGTGAGTGGCAGATTTGCACACAACAGCATATTTTATAAAGAGCCACAAACCAAAGATTGGTCTTAAAATGAGAACATTGTTAAAAAGACAGTTGCTTATCTGCCATACTACTCTTTTCAGCAACACATAAGTAGCCATCAGTCTATAGAAACATTTAAATGCCAAAGGCAACAATATAATATTTTAGTGTTCTGAGTCACTTGTTATAATACCACCATGAAAATAATCCCTGGCATAGGGCTAAATTTAATTTGTAGTACACTCAGAAATGAAATGCTGTGAATAACTCCAATAGAGTTGTCCATAATAACTGGTCAAGGTTGATAAACCTACTCATTTGCAGGTGAGTACCTATTTTCAATGACCTATGACACTCTCAAAATCAAATTTATATACCAGTAACTTCTGTATAACTATAACTAGATAGAACAAAAAAATCAGAGGTATTCAGGTTAAGAAACTTCTTTTAATGACTTTAAAGGGCAGTAAAAATAGTTGTTTCTGAATTTGTTTAAAAAGTTCAATATGTAGCTTAAAGTCATTTTTGATAGCTGCCTGATTCAGGGCTTTGAGTACTTTTTAGGATCTTTTTGGAGACTCAGAGTGCCATGAAGACAAATGATAAATGTTAATGTCATGAAATTGGGTGTGGGGAATGAAAAGAGAAGCAATGAGACCTTCACATAGTGCATTTCTGTTCTGTTTAAAGTGTGGTTTTGTTGACTAGGTCAAATAGAAGTTAAAAACAACAACAATAGCTCCAGTTTATTGATCTTGTACTATCAAATACAAATTGTGCCAGATTTTATTTCAATGAATTTTGTCCTACTGAAGCTTCCAGAGGTAATAGGTGTAAATCCACATTTTCTGCATTAGAAAAATCAGATGGAGAGATTTATACACAAGTCTGCCAGACACTCCAAAAACATTGCTTAGTGTTTGCATTTCAGCAATGTTGTGATTTGAGTCAGACTTATTTGAATAATGAATGCTTTTAAAAATATAGCCAAAAATTTGTATATAATTAATATATATAGTAATTAATAAATATATATATATATATATATATACATACACACACATACACACACATATACTTTAATGAACTGGAATATATTTCTGATATGATGACAAATTTATTGAAAATATTTGATATATTAGTTTTAATGAAATTCTATAAGGTGTTTTTGACAAGTTTTCAAGTATGTTCCTCAGAATAAATACTCAAGCTTTTTAACACAAAAATCAAATCCCTCAATCCTATATTTAGGAAAATTACAGTATTAGAGTGATGTTTATAATAAACAGAGGTATAATAAAAGAGGAATATTGAAAATATAGTGTATTTGTGTTTTAACCTATTTTCCCACATTGAACAAATACTCAAAATATGACTTCAAAGCAGTGTATCAGTTAAAGTTTTTTCTCAAGTATTTGAAGATGGGTGCTATACTAAGAAAATATATTTGGAAAGAGAGTATTAAGCTCTGTATAAGAATTAAATTTTTGTGTGACTTATTATTAAAAAGAAATTTTATTTATAGCTCAAGTTATTCCTAAATGTTATGTTTTACTTATTAATAAGGAAAAATATTGAGATTCATATTTTAAACATCATTTAAAGATTATACTTAAGCAGACATTCTGTTCACATTTGTCATCATTTACCACTACTTAATTTTTAGAGCAGAAATATATATTTTATTGTTCAGAAATAAAAACAAATATATTAACTATAATAACATAAAAAACTAAAATGGTGCCTTCTTAAAGACATTTAGCTCAAATTATTTTCCATTTCATTTCAAATGCAAGAAGTATTTCAATTCAAAAAGAGTTCAAAATGCTTTCTCGTAATTTGTCCTAAGACCAATAATTTTTTATTACAACAAAAACTTGAAAATTCAGTGTAGTTATGTAAAGCTAGAGGTTAATATTCTTTCATAAGGTTTTTTCAGTCCTTTAAAATAACTATTCATGTCAGATTAATTCCTATAACATGGATTTCTGCTCTTATCAGAATTACAATTTACCACAACTTTATTGTTTATTATTTATTTACTCTTTAATTTATTCTCCACTTTATGCCAGAAAGGATACTCATAGGAGGGGTTTACTTATGGATTGTTGTCATTTGATATGCATTATTGCATGCATTTATTTATTGCCATCTCTACTAAATTGTATTTATGAAACCTAGTTCCTTACTTTAGAAATGAAGGAAGCATCTTTAAGCAAATGAATCCTCCCAAGCCATAAAGAATTATTTAAAATGTTAAAGCATTTCATTGAGCCATTTATAAATACTATTATATGTTTTAACTCAAACTCATTAAAATGTTATTTTTACCTTTCTGATGTAATTTAAAGTGATAAATAAATGATAAGTCACCTTCAAATATACCTAAAATTGTTCACACTTCTGTTCTTGTTTTTCTTCCACTACCCTGCCACTTCCCTGCAAACCTTCCCTCTCTTCAAGATTTGATAATAAGTCAGCTTCTCCATGAAATTTATTTCAAAAAGAAAAACCTTTACAGTGCAATTGCAGATGTTTTTTTCTGCTTACAGAATTACATTGTATTCTACTCATAGACATAAACCTCCATACTTCTTTAGATAAATGGCTTTTACAGATAAGCCTTAAACCTATCTTTACCCAGATTATATCCCCAAATTTTGCTAGCTAATATGAACTTTAAAATTCATCTTTACTACCAATTTTGGCTTTTTCTGAATAAAGAAGAAGAAAAAAGCCCTTATTGTTGAAGAAGCAATTAACACATTTTCATTTCAAACTGTTCAACATGGGCATGTAGTAAAATTGTTTAGATTAGATATACACATGTGCAGTACACAGACCCATCACACTAGGAATAACAATTAAGATGGGAAATTGAATACAGTTGATGGATTTTATCAGTGTAGGCTTGGTGTTTTGTAAGATGTTAACCATGGGAGAATCTAGGTGAAGTGTACTCAAATCTCTCTGCATTATTTCTTAAAATTTCATGCTAATCTGTGATACTCTTAAAAAAGTGTGGGGCTACAAAAAAATTAATTGGAAATTAGTAAAAATTTTATGCTTTTCTGTAAGTTGGTAATTACTCAGATCTTTGTCATAGCATAAAAGTGGTTGATACGTAAATGAATGAACCTGGCTGTGTTTCTGTGAAAGGGCTTTTATAAAAATAGGCAGCAACTGGCATACACCTGTAATCCCAGCCACTGGAGAGACTGAGGCAGGAGGATCCTGATTTCCAGGCCAGCCTGAGTCATTTAGCAAGACCCTATCTCAAAATTAAAAAAAAAAAAAAAAAAGGCTGAAGGTGAAACTCAGTGATAGAGCACACTTGGGTTCAATCCCTTGTACTTTAAAAAACAAAACAAAACAACCACTGGTGGGAGTGATCTATAGTCTGCAGTCCTCTTGAAAAAGAGACACAGCTTCTAATATTCTCTCTGACAGTACCTTCAAAAAAAAAAAAAAGCAAAAGTTAATTATATGTTTTATAGTACTATAATTTTCAGTTTATATCATAATTTTATTTTTCATTTTCCTCATTCCCCCACCCTTACTGGGTATTGAACCAAGAGGCACTTTGCCACTGAGCTGCATCTCCCCCCCTTTATTTATTTATTTTTTAAATTTTGATACTGGGTCTCACTGAATTGCTCAGACTGGCCGTGTTTTACAATCCTCCTGCCTCTCCTGCAGAGTCACTGGGATTACAGGTATGTCCAGGGCACCTAGAGAAGATTCTATCATAGCTCTTAATTTGCATGAATATTTATACATAAAGAATAATACTTATTTTTTAAACTATTCTAGAAAGCACTATTTTGAAATTATGCTTCTTTTTTAGGAATTAAGAAACCACATTTTAATCAATAAATATGAACCTTTGGGGCTGGGGATGTGGCTTAAGCGGTATGGCGCTCGCCTGGCATGCGTGTGGCCCGGGTTCCATCCTCAGCACCACATACAAAGAAAGATGTTGTGTCCGCCGAAAACTAGAAAATAAATATTAAAAAAAAATTTTAAAAAAAAGATGGAGCAGCAATGCTCTGTCTTCCCATTAAAAAAAAAATATGAACCTTTGTTAGCCAGTTATTAGGTAGAGAAAATAAAGTAATGTATAAAGAGTTCAAAAGATAAAAGCATCTTGAACACAAATTGCTAAAAATATTTTCTGTAAACTTCCTCACTTATAGAATTATAGATAGCAAAAACATTTACTCAGAATAAGCATGCTTCTCTATTTGGGGAAATCAAAATAAGCTAATTTTAAATTATTTCTCTTAGAAAAGTAAAAATGTTTTTAAAGCATTATATTAAAGGAATAAATAACATGGAATTTTTATTCTAGGACTCTCATCCCTAACCATGAGTAGTAATCAGTTAAAGAGTGAGATTCTAAGTTGAAATAGCTATTTTTTGTGATTTTCCTCATTTTTTCCCCTCTTTCTTGTCCTACGGTTGAACATCCTCTGGAAGAATTGAGGCTATGTTATCACTTTCAGGGTGTGATAAAGGATTGCTTTAAGCACAATTCAGCTTTAAATAAGAGTGCACCCAGGCTTATGTTTATACAGTGTTAAGAAAATTCACAATACAAAATTTTGATATTTATTCAACAGATTTTTTGTGGTTAACTTGTTTTCTCTCCATCCTGCCACATCAGGAGCATAGTTTTGAGAAATCAGATTCAGTTCCCTATCAGGACCAAATTTCTTTCTCCTGGTATGTTTCTTTCCCCTTTTTCTACTTCATCTGTTTTTAATGTGAATGAATTATATGGAAAAACATCTTGAATGTGGAATAAAAAAGGAACTTGCCTTAGAGAGACACATATATTCAGACTTCAATCAGTGCTGTGAAGTGTTACAAAGATGAACTTTGCTATTTAAAGGAAGAGACAGTACAAACACTACAGTGCACTGGTGAGAAAAAATATTGTTTTCCAATGATTGCAATTTAACAGAAATATAAGTTCGTCCTATGTGGATTTCCAGAGTTGTTTAGAGTGGGTCGAGCCAAATGGGGGTAAAGATGGGGCCTTGTGGATGTAAGTAATTTTAAAAGATGAAAGACATTTCCGAAAATGTTTTGATAGTTTTTGCTTGACTTTTTTTTACCCTACCTTTCTTCATTTAACATGCTACTAATCAATTTATTCTCACTTCTTAAATATCTCTTTAATCTGACCCTTCATCTTTGTCCCCATTGCCAGGGTTCTCCTTTATGTATTTAATACAGCAGCTACTAACTCCCATCATGCACCATGCACCGAAACAACACAAATACACACACACACACACACATCCACACACACACACACACACACACACACACCCCTATACACCACATCCATCCATACTGCTGCCAGGGTGTTCCTCATAAAATGCATCTTTGACCTTGTCATTCATTTGCTTCAAACTACTCAACAGCTCCCTGGCTAATAGGATAAAATGCAAATGCTGGAGTGGAACAAGGCAAGGCCCATTAAAATCTCTATCATGTCTTATTTTCCCACTTCTTTCTCACCTTATCTGCCTTACTCCTGCCCCTCCCATATCCATGCACACTCTTGGGCTGGAGCCAGTCTGCTCTATTGTTTCATCATGCTGCCTCTCACTTTTATGCTTTCGCATCTTTCCCAGTTGTCCTGAAAGCTTCTCTGCCTAAAGTACACATTCTTCATGGCAACTGAAGCATTATCTTATCGGAAAGCCATCTGTGAATCTTTCAGAACTCAGCATATTTCATCTCCTAGATTATTTACCAGATAACACTTGATCTCTTTGTATATTTCTATGCTAAAGAGTATGGAGGCAGTCTAGTCTAGTCAAACAAAGCATAGCATATCATAAAATAGCACAGTTAAGTACAGAATCTAGTAGAATACAATAGTATAGCGGAGCATAGTACAATACAGTTTAGCATAGCATAGTAGGAAAAAGAGAAGCTTTGAACTATGACATAGCAAAGTCTTTGAAAGGGCAGGAAGCTATCTGTTTCTTTTATATATACATGTACCTGGAAAGTACCAGTTGTTCAAGGCATATGCGGTATAAATTATTGAGTGAATCAGTGCATGAATAAATGAATGCAATAATTGTTTTTTGCTCCTTGGAACTGGGTTGAGTATCAGCCCAGGATGTTCCTCTAAAGATATTAAGGGTTTAAATAAAGATCCTTAATGTAGCATTGCTATATTGAAGGAATGAATGTCTAAAGGGAATTTCAATTCATACAATAGTTACATAGGAAAGAGCAATGATTAATTTTAGAAGTAACAATGGAAAGTCATTGACCTTCAAGTGCAACTACTATATTAATAACAGAAAATGCAATGAATCTGGAAGAAATCACAAATTTGGATAGTATATTTTTATTAATATTAGTATCAATGATCAACACGTATATAAGTAATAGTACTTCTTTTATCTAGTTTCAACAATCTTTATGATTCTTCAATATCCAGAAACCTATTACACAGCTCACATAAATATCATATAGTATGAACATTTCTAAACCATTATTAACACATCTAAAACCTAATTTATTATCTTCCCTTCTTAGGAAGGTCACCACTACTCTAAAGTCTTTATTTATATGTAAATCCTCTAACTAAAGACTATTTCCATAACCTGCCTGAGAATTGCATCCTTCCCCAGCAGTTCTGACCACCCCTCCACCTTGCTTTGTATTTTGTCAAGTTCATCCTCCATTATCCCTCACTTATCTATTCTGTTCATAGTGTATTGCCCTTGCCCCTTCCCTCACACGCTACAGTGTAAACTTCACTAGAACAGAGCTTTTAATGTATGTGTGTTTGTTTTTAACTAATGTATCCGTTACGCTGTGGAAGGTGCTCAATAAATATTTGTGGAAAGAATGAATCAACCATTACCAAATGAGTCTACTTAGTGTCCATGCCTAAAAAAGATGCTCACATTTAGAAGCCAAATTGCTGTCACATGGTCCTAGTACTCTGGAAGAGCACCCAGGCAATCTTCCTCTGACTTCTTTTCTCATAATAAATATTTTCCAAGGTATCTCAATGTGGCCTCCCATGTCAAGTACAACCACAACCACTTGGGAGTTTTGTCATATGCTGGCCTCACTTTTTCTATCTAGGACTTCCCCTCTTAAGTTGCCTCCCATAGTGCTGCCAGTACTAATCTCCACAGCCCCCCTTGTGCATACCACTTTAATTTTGTTTTAACTCTTTGTTTCTCCCCTTAAAGTTGAGCTAAAAGCTAGTCTACACTTTAAGCCTTCCAAACTAACCCCAGCACAACACAAGCATTTCCTCATTCACATTCCTCTCATAGTTTGAAGGTTATTTTGCAACTCCCATGATTTGTGTTCTGGCTGCTTTAGAGTATGTGAGGTCTATCTCCCCAGTTAGAGTACAAGATCCTATAGGCCAATAACTCTGCTTTCTTTTGTATCCCACAGTACTTAAGCATTATTGGGTAAATTGTATTTGAATTATAATTTGTCAGCAATAAGATATTGTTAGCTTAAGAGAGAGAAAAACATTATGAACAGAAAAAATTGGTTAAGTATAGGACAGAGGCAGTCAGTAGGCATAGATGTCTGCATACAGTTTTCCACAGGGACAAACCTAGTCAACACACAATGCTTTGTGTTTAATTTAACAAGTGACCTGACAATGTAGTAGAAATACAGAGGAAGAAATGTAACTTGAGAACACTGAATGAAGTGATATCAAACTTGATGATTGAATATAAAGGATCAAAGAGAGTAAGCGCCAAATATATTGACAATCTTTTCAGTAGAATATGGTAGTTACAGTGGAAAAGTGATATAATTGAGATCAAAGAGATGTGTTGGGCAGAATGTATAGGAAGAGGATGAATTTAGTTTTGGACAGATTGACAATTTACATATAGAAGACAAGAAATATGTTTCCCTTTAAAATTTTTTAGAATAAGAATAATGACATTACGTTGGCCACAGTGGATTTTCTTTAAAACTTGTGTCCATAGATTTGAAAACTTCTTGTTTTCCTCCAATGTGGATATGGTATCCAGATTAATTTGTAGAATTCATACTTTACAAAGAACTTTTAAAATAACCTTAGTTTATTTTAAAGCAAGGTTGTTATGATAGTCTGGTACAAGGAAAGTAAAATTAATTGAAACATTTGTACTGATATAATTTTGTTGTGACTCTCATTTCAAATTTAATGGATCAGTGCTTGCTACCAGAGGGAGGGATCCAGTGGGCATTAATTTGCATGTGAGGAGCAGAGGATGAAATCTTGGTTACTTTGAGAAAATTGCATGACTTTGAAATTTGTTGCTGCTGCTATTTTTGTTGTTTTAAGTAGAATATAACTATACCAGAGGACATAAATCAAATTTTAATCAGTCTTGTTTTTTAAATTTAAAAACAAGGTTCAAACTCTATAGCTTTGGGAGCTTCAAGTAAGTGGAGACAAAAATACTGTTTTGAGAGCTGTCATTTCTTCTAGTATCTCACTATTAATAATGTAGTGCAATGCTATTTTGGAAATTTGGTTCTTATCTTTTGTCTGTTCTTGCACTTTTTAATTTTCTGAATGAAAGAAGAATAAAGCATAAAGGAAGATCCTATACTACATTGACTGTCTCCTTGTAAACTACATTATTTCAGATCTCAGCTGTAATTCTTTGAAGAAATACCCCTTAAGAGCTCTATTTTTCTCCTCCCTTTCCTCTTTTAGTGCAAGTCTCTTTTACCAACAACATTTTCTGGGATCTTCACAAAAAACTTTTTTTTTTTTTTTTTTTCAATTAGAGTGAAAACTAGATCATGATGTGACCATTTCATTGAGAGTGTAACTTCCCTTTTTTTGGCAGCTGCATTGGATCTGCCCAGTTGTGAATCTTCATATTTCTGACTTGCCTTGAAATCAGAAAGTGGCTTCATTATGCTAGTCTTTGTGAGCAAGAAGCAGGTCAGACATTGGGCCCTTTGAAGAACTTAATCTGTTTTAACTCAGTGTCAGGGCAGAATATTCATTGCTAAATCTGATGATTCAGCTTTGATTGCTAATCACATGTGGTACATTTTTTAATTTAAAGAATGTTTTGGAGGTCACTTTTCATTTTTATGTGTGCAGTAATATGTTATGTATAACTTCGGTTTTACAAATTCATTGTTTAAAAGTTAATCAGTATTATTTTTCAGAATACCTTCTCTCTTGCTTGAATAATCATTGAACTTCATTTGTCACTTGATTTTGGCGAATATTTTTAAAGTCAAATTATAAATGTAAGGTGCAGAACCTTTAATTGCACTGACATTCAAAAAGCACATTACTAATCATGTTGATATAAATTGTACTTTCAGTCTTTTCTAATACCCTATTTTTACATCATATATGAGGTTAAAACATTGAAAACATTTAAGCTAGTATCTTAACAGATAAAAAGTAAGGAATCGGCTGGGCAAAGAAACACATGCCTATGATCCCATTGGATCTGGAGGCTGAGGCAAGAGGATTGCAAGTTAAAAGCTATCCTCGGCAAAAGTGAGGCACTAAGCAACTCAGTGAGACTCTGTAAATAAAAAATACAAAATAGGGCTGGAAATGTGGCTAATGATCCAGTGCCCCTGAGTTTAATCCCATGTAGTCACCCCCACAAAAAATGTAAGAAATTATAACTCAGTAAGATCCTGTCTGAAACTAAAAAATGAAATGGGTTGGGATATATAGCTCATTAGTAAAAGGCCCCTGGGTTCAGTCCCCAGCACAAAAAAAGATTGAGGAAGCATATATTTTATTTTGAATAGATTATATGATATTGTTTGACTATTTCTATTAACTCAAAAAAGTACAAACATGGTGGCATTTGATCAAAACAAGAAATTAAAGAGTTAACCATTCTTTGTAAACCAGAAGGCCATTAACTTTTAATAATGCTGTCTCAAATATTTGCCAGTAAGTTGTGGTGCTAATCAAAGAGGAGCCTATGGGATTGTGCTTTGTAGTACTGTTTGATTTGATAACTCTAATAATCCCCTAAGAATGCTAGGAAAAATGTCTTATGCTTACATTAGCAGCTATTGTGAATTTGTAAAATAACCTGCTAAGCCCAAGATGTGCTATAAAGACAAGAAAAGTAATGATATCTAGGATCATCTTTTTTTTTTTAATTCTTACTTTTAGAGGTTTTTAAAAACTGGTGTATTTCTGTTTCACATGTACTTACTTCAAAATTTTTAAAAATGAAACAATACACTGCCCACATACTAAAAAGTGTTAAAACTCTTTATAATACTGGAAAACATCGTCCAAATTATTTTTTAATGTGTGTTTATCTATGTAAACCACAATATAGAATTTCCCTCTACTACCTGAATACATCCTTGCCACTGCTGGGCTGGGGTCTCCACATTGGCCTTTTTTAGATAGCTTGCTTATCCCAGACTCAAAATAAAGCAAGCATTTCTTCCATTTAAAATTGAGTTCCTACTATACTACCTTAAAGCTAACATTTCCTCTTCATTTTTTTCTTGACAATAAGCCTGAAATAAAAATGACAAGAAAAATAATTACTCCTGTATAAATTAGCATGGAATGCTTTGGAGTTAAACTCTGTTAGCATTGTCAGATTATTTAATCTCCCTGAATTTTTTCTCATCTGTCAAAAAGGAGTAAAAACTAAACTTTAAGGTAGCTGTGAGATTAAATAAGATCATGTCCATTGAGCACATAACATAATAATCTTAATAAACTTTAATGTTTATAAATTTCTTTTGTGGATTTGTCTTCCCTCAGCTTTTTGCTCTGAGGATCCATGTAGTTACATTGAACATAGATTTTCCTTCTTGGAGTTTTGGGCAAATAATTTGCTTATGACCTGCAAAAGTGAAAAACAGCAAATACATACATATATATATGTGTGTGTGTGTGTGTGTGTGTGTGTGTGTGTGTGTGTGTGTGTGTGTTTGTGTATACACATATATATGTATATGTATGTGTGTATATATATATATATCAGAGGGAAAATATGTAAGTCCCTTTTTTAAAAAACAGGGTTGTCTTTTAAGTGCACAATATTTTTGAGTATCAGGGGTTAAAGGAATTGTTATATACTGGATATGGACGTGTTGGAATGCTTTAAGAAATCGATTCTAGCTAATGGAGAGAATGTTTTTAAAGTGAACTATCCCCATTCCTTCAGTGAACCACATACAGCAGAAAAATTTCAGGTAGACATTGAAGGAGAGACAAGTTCTTCCTTATAGAATTAATGAGAATTGCAGTCATCTTCCATGGGGAATTAGAATTTGAAGAACCTTTTCCATGTACATTATTCCCTAATGTCTAGAACCAGATAAGTAGCCTCTAATTTTAAGTGTGCAATTATCCAAACAAGATGAATGTGTGGGGCAAAGCTGGACAAGGATGTCGATCTTGATGTTAATATTTTTATTCTCCTTTATAATAGACACATAGTTGGCAAAAGCCACATTTCTGGGAGATCCCTAAAGACCACAGCTGACTCAGGAGAGATGTAGCCAGCTTTATCTTGCATCAACTATGGAGATACGGTCCAAGGGAGACTCATCCAAGAAAAAGCCCCTTGTCATTGTCTTTACAATGTTTCTGATCAGTTGTTTTATCTTGACTAGATTTATATTTTATAAAATACAAACTGATAAAACATAACAGCATTTGAGATATAGCGTTAGCAGCCACCGCTTTAAAACGTGTGTGTATTTTGATAAAGCACTATAGAATTATGGAATTTGTTTTAAACTGGAAAAAAAGGACCTTAGAAATCATAATCCATCATCCCCTAATATTATAGATAAAAGGAATCAGAAGTAGAAAAGTAGGACATGTTAGTGATAAAGTCAGACCTAAATGTGTTGGTTTATGTTCAAAGTAAAGAAAAAAGTGTTGGGCTGGGGTTGTAGCTCATTGGTAGAGCGCTCGTCAAGCATGTGTGAGGCACTGGGTTGGATTCTCAGCACCACATATAAATAAATAAATTAAATTAAGGTCCATTAACAACTAAAAAAATTTAAAAAAGAATAAGTGTGAAAAATAAGAATTATCCTTTTGTTCATATACAGCTCCCTAACTTATATATCAATAAGATTCTGATATGACTCTTTATGGGTCTTTAATATATGAAAATGACTTCTATTTGAGGTGTTTGAGTTTCAAAATTTGAGGAATTAAGATCAGAATACTAGTGTCTTCTTAAAAAGTAAATTATTTTATTTTAAAAATAAAACACATACTTTTGCAGCACAAACCAAGTCATCAATTATTAGTATATACTATATTCAGATATAGCATGTTTTCCAAGAACATAATGTACATGTTTACTAATGGAGGCTTTTTGAGCTGTATGCATTGGAAGTATATATTATAACTGTGTGATTTTTTTCTAAAATATTTGGGCTAAAGCAAACATCCAAGACTGCAAATGAGAATACAACAGATTCATATAGGAGATTTTTTTTGCTGATAAATAAATTCTTATATAATTCAAGTTGCACTTCAGTTTTAAGAATCATCATGCTTTTCAACAGAAGGGCATATTTATTGTAAACCTTAAGGAGTCTTTCTGAAACCTGAAAAAGATTTGTGAAAACAGCCTGCAATAAAAATCACACACGCTTCATAAAACACTACTTGATAGATATCACTTGCACCATTAAGAACTAAACGACAAAGGATGTAATTTCAGTTCTGGCATGCAATATTAATCGAAAGCCTTTAAAACATCTTGCTGATGGGAACTATGACAACGTGACATTGAAGAATTATGAGCTAAAGACATCTATCTTAATCAGATTTTCGAAGTAAATGCCATAAAACATAAAGTTGTTCCATTCATCTTTACATTTTCATATGTTTTGGTGGAAGCATCATTTTCTGTATGCTGCTTTAAATGCAAAGAATACAAATTCAATACTTAAAAGTATGGGTTCAATATACAGGATTGAAGCCAAGTTTATTAGTGTACCATGCACACACATGAGGTAGTTTCTGTAATCTCATTATTCCCGTCTTTTATATTAGTGATATATTAAGAAAATGCTCTTAAGTGATGTTAAGAGAGATTTTTGAAATATAGCTAGATAGATGTTTGCTTCTATAAATTTAGAAATGAAAATAAGCCATTTATAAAAACCTCCCCATAGGAAAAAAAATGATCTTGTGGACATACTGACATATGCCTTAAAAATTATAGTAAAAACTTTTATTACTTCATTTGAATAAATGGATCAAGTTTGGAAATTAAGACCTTACATTAAAATATCACTTCACAGTTTATAAATATACTTTAATATATTATCTTTTAATTATTTTAACACTTCTGTTAACAATAACTATTATCCTCATTTACAGATGAGGGGCTGGGGGACTTAAAACAGGAAATTGATTTTCAGTTATTAAGTTTGCACAGGGAGCTTGAACCCAGATCAACACAGAATGTTTTTGTCTCCCAAAATTTGTATGTTGAAGTTGTAACTATGTGTGTGACAGTCTTTTAAGATGGGGTCTCTAAAGAAGTAATTAAGTCTTAAATGAAGTCCTGAGGGGATAGCCCTGAGCCTACAGGATTAGCATCCTTGTAGAGAAGCAATGTTTGAGAATAGCTCACTTACAACCATATGAGCCAAGAACAAGAAGACAGCCATCTACAAGCCAGGAAGAAGGCTGCTGCCAAAAATTGACCCTATGGGACCTTGATCTGAGACTTCTAACCTCCAGACCTAAAAAAAATAAATGGCTTTTATTCAAGCCATGGTCTGTGATATTTTGTTCTGGAAGCCCACATAGACTCATGCACTAGGTCTTCTACATTCTTCCCTACTGTAAACCCAGTGCTCACTCCCTTCTTCTGTGGAAAATTTATTAAACTGGCACTAAACTCTTGTGGACTCATGAAATAAAAGATCTGAAAGTCCATGAAAGAATATCTTAGTCTCTTCTTTTTGAACTTGTGTGTGGCAGGAAGGTTTCTGGTGATATTAAGCATCCTAAAGAAAGACTCAGGCTTTCAGCTCACAAATTATATGTACTGCTATTTTAAATGTTACAGCAAAGCTTTAAAAGTACAGGTCATTAAATTCCCAAACAATAATAATACCTCACATTTCTATAGTACTTGCAGTATATACAGCAACATCATATACATGTTCCAATTTTGTTGTTGCTTTGTTACATCTGTGTTGTTTCCACTATGCCATCCTGCCTTCTATAGCTCATTAGAGTAGCAGGAAAAATATAAATAGGGAAGAGAATTTTAATGTTGCAAACACAAAAAATTTATCCTAAAATTATTAATGACTCGGAAGAAAATTCAGCAAGCATACCCTTGTCAGTTTAAACTATTATTCTTTTTCTGTTTAAATCAAAGAACATCATTGCATGGTTTCAATTTAATAGACCACCTCATTGTACATACAAACAATGGGAAGTCCAGTGCAGTAAAGGCCATTGCATGTAAATAATATTTAATGTTTTGATAAAATACATCTCCGCCTGGAGGCCATAATATGAATGGAAGGAAACTTAAATAGGATTTGGTTCAGTTTCAATGTAAAACCTGAACAGAACAGTATGGACTCAATAAACTGCAGATAACAAATATGAGATCAACTCACATACTAGGAAAAAGTATCAGTGTTAAAGTTAATGTATTTTGGGAAACAAGATAAGTACAGTTGTTAGGAACTTTCTGTGTGTTCTCTGGTCATTTATGTTTCATGCAGTTGCTGAAATATCTAAAAAATAAAAAAAGGCCTCAGAGATACTGAATCTTATTTTTCTAAAATTAATTAGCTAATTTACAATTGTAATTGTCATCAAATTTTATAGACTAGATCAGTTTTCTTTTAAATTTTTTTTTTTGAGACAGGGCCTTGCTTAATTGCCCAGGATAGCCTCTAACTTATAATCCTTCTGCCTCAGCCTCCAGAATAACTAGGATTAAAGAGATTAGTCACTGTGCCCTGTACATCTTGACTTTTTACACAGATGATTTTAGAATTCATTTTAATATTGAAATATGTGGTAAATTGAAATTTTATACAAACTAATTTCACTATCCATACATTAAGATGTTAAGCCATAAGACAGAGGAGTTTATTTTAAAATAAAATAATTTTAATATCTATACCATATGGTAATATAATGTGATATTTATGAGATGGGTTTATGTGGTGGGGTTTTATAATATTTACATATAAGAAAAGGGATTTTTACTGTGTCCCTTAATTGTTTATATGTATAACAAGATAATATGATGGAACTTTTAATTAACTTAAAATTTTAATACTTACAACATAAGCTAATATGTTTCAAGATTATGTTTTGTATTTCCTAAAATAAAGAGAATTTTAAAACTGGAAAACTTCAGAATTCAGTGCAGGACTTCTATTTTACTCTCCCCATCCCATTTCTTTTTGGCAAATGAGAAAAAGTGAGGCTCAGAAGTTAATTGACTTACATATAGTTCCTTTTAGCTTGAGCAAGGACCCATTCCTATGTTTTCTAATATTATTCTTCTCTACCAAACATTTTCTTTGAGATAAAGAATATGTTATCTGAAACGCATAGCAAATTCTGCATTGTTTGGAATATTTAATTTCCTTTTCTTCTTCATAAGCCACTTGTCACATAGTAATATAGCTTTTAGTTGCCTTCCAGACTGTCCTTGTCTGTATTATGTGTTTTATTTATATCATTTCATATACTCCATTTAAAGTCAATAAAATTTAATTGCACTAAAATCAAATGCTCGTTAGGTAATAAGGAGAGAGAAAAGTGTTTATTGATTTTATGTCAACAATTCTTTATTGTCAAGATTGGGACAGCTTCTTCCTTTTGCTTACTCTCTCAGGTAAAATATTTTAAAATGGATAGAACAATATCCTAAAACATAAACTGAAACATTTTAAAGATATTTTTATCCAGTTTTCTATGTATGTATAGTATATATATTTTATGTATGTTTCTGTTAGAAATGACTATGCAAAACTGTGACTTCTGCAGAGGATAATATATGTGTGACATCACTAGTGTTAATTACATGACAAGATAAACTACTTTAACAAGCAAAAGACAGCTGTTTATATTTGTTTCCCCCAGTGAAATAATTTTTATAATAACTGTACACTTTTGAGTAGCAGCTATAGAATCCAGAATAATACTGTCAAAGAGAAGTTTTTGCTACTCAAGAGAAGTTACTTTTAAATAAAGCATAATCTAAAATCCTGCTGTCCATTAAAAAAACGGAATATCAGATGAAATGTGAAAGAGATGAATAAGTAGATGGTCTGTATAACTTGACAGCTGTGAGTATGGTATTAAGACCTTTGGAAAAGGTCGTTAAACTAGGTCCAAAGAGAGTTCTGTTCCTAATTCTGGAACTCTTATGGGATGTAGGTTGAGCACTCTCATTCTGTCTTTTTGTCTTATATGCAAGCACTCTCTGCTGCTGTCTGAGTGATTTTCCTAGATATGTTTTCCAATTTGGTACTATTCTCTATAGTTGTTTTTAATATATTTTTAAACCACCCAATGAATTTTAATTTCAGTGACTGTATTTCTCCTATTTATAGACATTCTGCTTTTGAAGACTGCCTCATTTCTTTTCAGTGTCTAATTCCTGTATCTTAAGTCCTTAAACATTTTAAAATACTTAGTTTTATCTGACCATTATACTATATGAAGTTTGGTGGTTTTTTTGGTTTTTGTTTTTTTTTTTTTTTTTTTTTTTTTTTTTTTTTTTTTTTGAAGGTCTAGAAAGGAACTCGGGGCAGCTAGGAGAGGCCTGTACCACTGAGTGTGTTCCCAGCCCTATCTGAAATATTTGGAGAGATAAATGCCTGCTCTTTGTTTTATCTGTAGACTTTAGCTTTAACACAGACTGTGTTTCCTTAGGTTTTATAACTTTAAACGGTAGACTCATTGAAAGCAGGACTTGATCTGTGGACTGGGATATGTCCTGAGAGTGTTCTTCTAAAAAAAGTTTGTGCTGGCTTCTGCTGAGTATTTAGGCAGGAGCATTGCTGATCCAGGATTACATGTAACTTTAGGGTCTTTGGGTTCTAGAACCACATTGATATTATCATTTCAATTTCATATCCTATCCCCAGGGAAATTGAGGTCTGTCAGTACAACTTCAGTTTGTTTATTGTTGTTTCTCATCCAGTGCTTAGGACAACATAGGAAAATTTCTTATTGTTCCCTTTGCAATGAAAAGCTTTTTAAAGTCTACCTTTTAACTGACAGTCTAGGCATTATCTCTAGGTCTCAGGTACAAGTGAGGTATTGTCTATTGTCTCCTCCTTAGACATTAAAAACATTACAGAGACCACCAGCACACGTCCTCAGAGAAACTACAGTGTCAGCTTATATGCTCTCAACATCTTTTCTGTCCCTTCTGCTTTTGGCTCATCCTTTCTTTCCAATTCAGTTACAACAACCTCCATGGATAGGCTGAGATTACTGGCTGTTATGTTCACTGCTGTGTCCTCAGTGCCTAGAACAGAGCCTGGAAAATAGTATACACTCAATGATACACTAAACCAATTAGTTCAAAAGGTATTTATTATATCTAACCCAGCAGTTCTGAGTATTTTATAGGAAGGAAATGCAGGTAATCTAGACTGCCACATTGCCTGATATAGAAAGTATAATGGACCCAAAGAGAGAAAATGCAAAGATTTAAAGACTCACACCTTATATCTTCAAATCCTTATATCAAAGAATGACCCTAAAGAAACCAAAGCACATTCTCATTAACCCAACAAGCACAGTAAATCAGCACATCTCTGCTCATGTTATTAATACTGTCTAGTCAGTACAAATCTTCATATACCTTCATATGTATATTTAAGGTTTTTCATACCCAAGTGTCTTTATATAAATAGCTTTATAATCAGTTATCTGATAACAAAAATAATATTGCTGTTTACATAGCATCTTAGAATTTTTATAACACATTTTAAATTTTCACTGAATTTGTATGCAACTCTGACAGATAATTTATGGTGATAAAAATTTTTACATAATGCTGCATTTTAACAAAGGCCTTATATGGGTATCTGAACAAACAATTCATATTCGAACATTTGATATATATGAAAATCCTAGATAGAAAAATGATCAGAAAAACAGTTTTTTGTGGAAATTATTTTATGAGTGAGGTGATGACTTTCTTTTCCAGTTTCCATTGTACCATTTTAGATGGTCATCTTTTTTTTTTTTTTACTTGTAGTTGAACACAATACCTTTATTTTTATTTATTTTTATGTCGTGCTGAGGATCAAACCCAGGGCCTTGCACGTGCTAGGCGAGAGCTCTACCGTTGAGCCACAACCCCAGCCCAAAGTGGTTATCTTATTAATGTCATATTGGCAGGAGCTAGAAAGGAGAGGAAAAGTCAATGCCCTTGCTATTTTTGTTTAACTCTGATGTTTACTGAGTTTGTGTGTGAATATAAACACATATTCCTTAATTCACATTTTCCCCATTTAAAAGGGAAATTTTTGCTACCTAATTTTTTTCTTTGTAGGAAATAATGACTACTAAATGTCTGCAATATTTATGAGATTTTTCTGGGAAAAGGATACATTTTGTTGATAATTTATTTTGAGGGTCACAAATTTTGCTTAGTTACATCCCCAGTACTTTTTAAATTTTTTATTTTGAGATAGGGTCTTGCTCAGTTGCTGAAGATCCTGCCAGATTACTAAAGCTGGTCTCAAACTTCCAATCCTTCTGCCTTAGCCTCCTGAGTTGCTGGGATTACAGGTGTGCATCGCCCAGCAGTAAAATGAAAATGTTTAATTTATAATATCACCTTTCTATTAGTTCCTGAAATGTAGCCACTGAGGGAAGTTATATTGTCTGGTTTTACTATTCAAAAAACAAGGGAAATTTCTGTAAGGGCACAGAGTTAAATAACAATGGAATAAAAGATGAATATAAACCAAGAATTGGATTGAGATTTTCAAAATCAAAAGCTAACTATAATCTTACCCTGTATACTTGAAAGATGGGCTTGAACTGCAGGTCACTAGTTAAAACTCACATGGTAGTAATACATAGAAAAGCAAAAGGGGTTTTCTATGGTTTGGTTTGGTGACTTGTTTAAAGAAAGAGGTCAGTTTTGAAGAAAACTTGTTTTGAGGCAGTTAAGACGAAGTGAAGATACAGCCCAGAAGTGGAGGGAGAATGAATAACCTTTAGGATGCAACAACAGAGGCTTTAAGCCCGCCCTGTGCTCATCACCAGTCGCTGGACCTGGCTCCTCTTCAGCCTTCTCTGTGCATCAGGTTGTAAACCCAGAGAGGGCCAAGACCAGAGCTTTTATTCACTTACTCAGTTTTTCTGACATTAGCACCCAAACTTAAGCAAGCCACATGCAGGTGAGTACCTTGCAGGTGTTTTGTGAGCATGGCTTCTCAGGCTTCTCTAGCAGCATTGCAAAATTAAAAATGCTCTGTTCTTTCTCTCTTTCCCTCTGTCTCTCTGCCTTCTCTCCTTAGCTCCTTTTACCTCCAACTCTCTCCCTCTTTCTTTCCTCCGTCTTCCTTTCTCCTTCTCTCCATTTGTCTTTAGTTGGCTCACTTTACTCACACTGCAATTATTCTAACACCGCACAGCTTTCAGCCTTCCGAATTAGGGTATTTCTTCCCTGGGGAGCCTCTGCAGCCAGCCCACAACAGAGATCTAGGGAAGGAAGAGAGGGGCAGAGGGTGAAGGAAGTGGGTGGGACAAAGCAGTTCTAGTGTGGTGGTGACACCTTTCCCACTGTGCACACCTGCTCAAAGCAAGTGCCAGCCCCTTCTCCTCCCCTCTTCTCATCTCACACTCACCTTTCACTTCCTCCCCCCCTACACACAGATGCAGACATACACTCACACAAAGATATTTTATCTCCCAGCAGGTATTATTTTCTCTCCCAGCTTTCCTATTTGAAAGTCCATTTCCACTCTGCTCCCTGAAGACCACAGTCTAAGTTGTAAACCATAGAGGAGTTGGAGCTGAATTGCACACAGCGATCTGGGAGCTGCCAGTAATGTCTTTTAATTAAACAACAACAACAACAACAAAAAATCCAGCCAGATATGGTAGTGGTACACACCTGTAGTCCCAGCTTCCCAAGAGGCCATAGCAGGAGGATCATCTGAACATAGGAGTTAGAAGCCAGCTGGGGCAGCAGAGCAAGACCCACATAAGCCCAGTTAGGTTCAAACACTAGATGTTGTTTTCTTTATGGAATTTCTAATTATAGATTTCTTACCTATTTAAGCAAAATGTTTCCTTTTCAGACATACTTGATTCTGTGTTCATACTTTTTGTGATAATTGAATTAATTGCTGGCAAGGCTCTTCTGTTACTTTGTTTTTCCTCCTGATGTTTTGTTCTAAAGGGACTTGTTCTTTCTCTATTCTTCTTAACAGTTACCTTTTAGTTCTGTTATATCAGGCACTATGTCTTTTAAATCCCTTAGATAAGCATTAGAGAATAAATGAAGCTCAGAGTGATTAAGTAACTTACTTAAGAAAGTATCTCATGAAAAATAAATATCCCATGTTTATGGGCATTTGTCTCAGTGTCACCTTTCAGCCCACCGATTCCTAATAGCAGAGTTGCTATCCAGGAAAATTTGTCAAAAGTTTCCATTCTGGCAGGGCTCAGTTAAAATGCCTTACTTTTGTTCAGAATTGAGGATCTGTAAATTGTCCAAACTAACAGGAATCTACCCTGTTATCCAGTAGTTTCTGTGGCTCCTATTACTTCCGTAATACAACTGTCAAAATACCTCACCCCTTATTCAGTGTCTACCAGAATGCAAGTCACCCTTGCTCATGATTTAACATGGGAACTAACAGTTTTAAGTGACACTGTTGAAGAGCTGAGTTGTTTGATGGCAAAGGGCAGAACAAAATGACCAAAGCCTTTTCTATCTAATCTCTATGATTGATAAAATGTGACTTTTAAAAAATATCTTCTATAAATTTCATTCAGCTAATCAAATGAAAACAAGCAACTGTTGGGCTTTCATTACAGTTACATGAACAGTAGGAAATTGCAAAAAGAAAAGGAAAAAGAGCAATCTGAGAAAAGGCACTGGTTGGGTGTAATCATATCTTGCTAACATAATGCCAAGAATTTTATTTATTCAAAAAGCAGAGAAGAATATTTTGATAATAAAAGGTTAGTTTCCAAAAGAAAGTTATCTTTTAATGCTGTGAGTATACAAATATTTCATTAAGAGCATATTTGATCATAAGCTTTAAAGTACAAGGAAAAAATACTTTTTGATAATATATTTAATATATATAAACTTTTTATATACTGTTGCACCTTATATATTTATATTTTATATATTATATATTTTATATAATCATTTCAGTATGTATACATCTTAATAGGTAGATTTTAAATACCAAGACAATTGCTATAGTTACAAAGAAATAGTCTTCAAAGCTAGTATCTGGGTTATGTGACATGATACCTGCTTGAATAAGATGACCAGTGCTGTTACTGCAGAAATGTCTTCAATCAATCAGTACAGTCTTAGGAGTCTTTGAAGTACAAAACTTAATGAAGGTACTAAAAAATCCAGAGAAATTTAAGCTAGAGTTCTTGCACTTCAGGATGTAAGTATCTGGTTGGGAAACAAGGAATGATTATGAATTAATCTTTCAATCAAAAGCAATATGGGTAGTTCCCACTTTTTACCACTTCAGTAATTTCTCATGTAATTCTTCACTAATATTCTGTCTTCCTTTCTGTCTATGCTTAACTTATAAAAATTTATATACTAATTCTATCTTGATTAAGTTGGTATGAACAAATACACATATAAGCTACCATTAGCCTAAACCTCAAGAACTAACATTAACCCTAGTTGAATTCTTGGATTTTCCTTCTGTTGTTCAGTCTACTACAGAACTTAAACTTCTGGCCACGAAGCCTGTCTCCCTGGGACTCTGCACTAATTCTATTCCTTCAACTTTTAGATACCTAGTATTTGTCATCTGGACTAGCTTTATTTATTAGTAATCCTGGTTAATCAAATCAAAGAATTCCCAACAGATAGAACACAGTGCTGAATTATCCTGGGTATCACTGGAAATAGTGTGGATCTTTGAATGGTGTCTTTTACACTGTAAGTTATCAATACATGCTGAAAAATGAATGAATGAACTAAGGAAAACCACAACATCACATTTTTGAAAACTTAAATGGAAGTTTTCCTCACTGGATATCTTTTAAGAATCCTAAATTAGCTTATTGAAATGTGTGATGACAATGGATCTTAAAAATTTCTTGATATTCAATAATGGTCTTAATATTCAAAATGCTTTATTTTACCAATTACACAATGTTTTCACCTCTTAGAGACTTAGCATATCAGTGGAACATACAGTGTAGGTAAAAGTTTGTGGAATAAATGGTCAAATACATGATTAATGAATGGTTGAATGGATTTCATTGAATCCTTAGAGTGCACTAAGACCTCTTTTTAGATCAGAAAAAAATGTATGTTATCATGATGACCAAAGTTTAGAACTTAAATTTGGTTTTCTGAATTCTAATATACTGCTCTTTACATAGTATAATATTTAATAAAGACTTCTTTTATATAACATGTAAAATATACAATTCTTTTTTGGCACCATGCTTAAAAACAACATAAGGTCATCTGATCCTATACTTCCTTTTAGGCATAGTCTTGTTTCCTTATTGTTTGAAATATTTCTTCCTTTTCTCCCTCTGTTTTTATTCCATTGACACCCACCTAATCTAGGCAATTCACTATGTCATTCTAAAAACAGCTTCTGGAAATACACCTTAAAGCCATTCATAGAGACTTTAATCTGTGCTGGGGGAGATCATACTAATATTTAGATGATACCTGGATAATTTTTCATTATTTTTAAATTTTTAGTTTCTTTTTTTTCTAATACAGTTAGAACTATATGTGGTGTTTTAACCCTCCCATTCTCTGAAAAGCTTATTTCAGTTTAACTATAGACATTCACAATTTATTGTGAGCACCAAACCAGTGACCCAAAGAGGATATGAGCAGTTTCTGGTATGGGGAACTTCAAGAATAGAGGCAGCACAAGGAATTAACTCTGTTTTCATATACTTAGGTATTATATATCCCTCACTTCAAGAGTGAGAAATTGTTAGTTATTAGATTATATGATATGGATTATTAGAGACCATTCAAAATGTGTGATAATTACTGATGTTATATGCTATGTGAGGAGTTATTTTTATTGTTGTACCCTGTAAAGAGGTTTGATAATACATATATTCAAACTATTAAATATGGATTCATTTCATGCATCTGGAATTACAGTGTTAGACTATGTTATTTGACTTAATAAGCACTGCTGGAATTCACGTTTTAGATGAAAGATAGTCCCTGTGTTTCCTATTCTCTTTTAATATGTGCATTTATATTAATAGCATGATTTAATGCATCACTTTAAAATTATATTGCATTTTAAACTGCATTTAGCAAAAAATCGACATCTTCTGCATGTGGAACTTTAATAAGTTTAGCATTAAATTAAAGAGTCATACATCTGTTTGGTAAAATGTAGTATTTGTCGATTCTAGCATGTCCAAAGCTAGATAATGAGATTGAAAAGTAGGTCTCAAAGGTTACATTAATTTGCAATTTTTAACTTCTGATTTAATAGCTTTAGGGATTTTACCATAGATACAACACAGCTTTGTGTTGTATCTATGATTCTGTTCTAGAAAAAAATATTTGTACCATTGACATGGCTTGAGTCTTTCTGGTCACCTATGACTTACTCCAAAATGTAGTTATACTACATACTGTGAAATTGGAAAATCTGTTCTGTGTGTGTTCTAATGGATGTAACGGTCATTAAGTATATGAGTCTTCTGACGTTGTAATCAGATGTGATTCAGTCTGTTAAGTATCCATGAAACAACATCTGCTTCACAGAGTGACCTTCTGCTAAAGAATACTTAGCGTCTATTAGTAGATCATAGTGCAGATCTGCCTTATTTGAAATGCACTAAACTAGAGTAGTCGACTGCTGTTTAGCAACTAGCTTGTAATAATTTATTGCAGTTAAATAAAGCTTAAAAAAACTCCATTAAATAATTATAGGGATTATATGCATTTCAAAAACCTTTGTGTTCTACCGAAATTACCCATTTAATTTCAGGGTTGGTTTGTTAAAAAAAGCTAAAGTCTAAAGGCACATTAGGGGAGCTGTCAGATGCTGTTTTCTGTAGGTGTTAATAAAACCAGATGAAAAAAAAAATCTGAAACAAATTAAAACCAAAAGCAATTTTGCCATCTGTTGTATATTAATTAGAACTTTATGTATCAAGGGTAAACTTGCTCTTAGAGAATGTCACTGAACACCCGCTTAATAGAATAATATGCAAATTTATTAGGTTACAGATTTATATGCAGTTTTTAATTCTAATTCGTCTACAGCAGATCCCCAAGAAATTGGTAGTGTGCATGGATATATATATCCATATGAGTTTTCTTTTCTCTTTTTTCAGAGCAACCTGCAAACAACCAAGGCCAGTCTACCCTGCAGCCTTTGCCGCCTTCCCATAAGCAGCACTCTGCACAGCATCATCCATCCATCACTTCTCTCAATAGAAACTCCCTGACCAATAGAAGGAACCAGAGTCCGGCCCCGCCGGCTGCTTTGCCCGCCGAGCTGCAAACCACACCCGAGTCCGTCCAGCTGCAGGACAGCTGGGTCCTTGGCAGTAATGTACCACTGGAAAGCAGGTAATGCCTGTGTTTGAGCCTCTTAGAGCATTTGATTGTTACACCACATGATGTACCTGCATAACTGGGCATATTCTACAGTAGTCAACAAGCCATTTTCATATATAAAATTTAAAAAGAAAATAGTCCACCTTTCCTTATTAAGAAAAATTTATTATACATAGATTTTCTGTGTTTTTCAGCTCCCGGTTATTGGTAATTGTTTAGTTACTGGGTCAGTAAGCTTTCCCATTCTTTTCATACATTTTGTTCCCACCGAGAGAGGAGAATAAATGACCTCAGTAAACTTCTTACTACTGTTTGGTTTTGGTTTTGTTTTCCTTTTCTTTTCTTCAAATTATCAGACTGGTAGAGAAAACAAAGGAGATATAAAATGTGATTTTCAGTCTCCTGACAGTTGGTTTAATGAACATATTTAACATCTTTTTGTTGTAGACATCCATAATCTCTTAAGACTATATTTATCTATTATATGGTGAAATCATAGTGTAATAATTAAGCACCAGTCAGATGACCATTTATAAAGGATATTTTTAGTTTCTTACAATATGGGGGAGATTGGACTTATTCTCTAAAGTTCCTTCCAGCCTTATTTCCTAAGACGTTCTATTAATTCTTGGACAATTCTAGTAGAAAATTCTTCCTTACAGTGAACAAAAATGTCTGTCTCTAAAAATTTTATCCTCTGATTGTAATCAGACAACTAGTAATCTGAAACTATACCAGACAGTTTTGTCCTATTTCTTTGATGGCCCATGGACCTCTCTTTGTCTTCCAGCGGAATGCATTACAATACTTATTACACATATACAGCACAATTTTTCATAGCAGATCCCCAGTATACACAGTATATTCACACCAATTCGTGTCTTCATACATGCACTTTGGACAATAATGATCCTCACATTCCATCCTTGTTAATAACCCTATGCCCCCTCCCTTCCCCTCCAACCCCTTTGCCCTATCTAGAGTTTGTCTATTCTTCCCATGTTCTTACTCCCTTTCCCACTATCTTTCTTTGTCATTGTTCGCCTTCTGATGATTGAGTTTCTGAAGTTATGACTTATAGCTCAAGCTGGCTAACAGGTGACTATCTGTTCATACAGAAGTGTAAATCAGTTAAAGCTGTGTTGAGCTAATCCATTTCAGTATTAAATACCTCTGGGTACTAAAATTTCACCTTTTACTTTGAACAGAACCTCAGTGGTCAGTGTCTCCTTTGTATTTTGAATTGGAGGATCTGCCCTTGGCAGCTTTGTAGCAAGATTCTCCTAACATGCTTGTTATTATTTATTTCTTCACTGCCCCAAGCTTTTATTAGACTCAAAGAAAAAGATATAAAAACTTAAAAATAGAAGACTCTGGACCTCTGAGAGAATGTCCCCCAGATGCCCTGCCCTGTAGAGCCTTTGGCTAACTGCCACATTTAAATTAGCTGCTGGATGAAGAAATTGTCTCAAAATGAATGAGCTGCTGTTTCTCCTCATTAGCTCTATGATCTACGCCACTTATGCCCTGAGGATGAGCTAGTAGGAGGTCCTCACAGTTAGTTGTCAACAATAAAAATCTGTCTTTTCTTTTACTCTTGACCTAAGAACAAGGTTCCAAAGAACTCTTATCTTTTTATCTATAGTGTCAGCCAAGAGTAGTTGAGTTTTATTGTTTATTTTGTATTATTGAACACTCTTCTGGGAGAAATTAGAAAGAGAAAGGAAAGCAAAAGTAGCCAAACAGCACCATTCTCTTTCTCTAGGACAACCAGTCATATATCCAGTTGGTTTTTCCTGAGGTTATTAGCATAGAGCTAAATTTACCCAGTGTAATTAATTAGTACACACTGAACAACTAATCAACACTGATTCACTATTGTCATTTGGAAAAATTTTGTTAGGAAAAAGTAATTTTCCAGTTGAGTCATCAAATTGAATATGGATAATTGCATTGTAGTTGACAATAATTGTTTTGACAAATATTTATGAAATATGTCAAATTAAACCATCAGAAACATGTCTAATTTTAGTGATGTTGTATAGCAGAAAAGCTTTGCAAACTGTCAATAAAAGAGTTAGTATTCCTTGAAGGCATGTGTTATAGTGAAAAGATTTGGAATAAATGTGAGAAAGAATTTATTCTTGTTATTCCTGAAATTATACTAATGAATATTGGTTGGAGGGAGATTTAGGAAAGGAAGTGGCTCATTAGAAGACAGTCAATCCATGGTACATGTAAAGTTATAGCTGATTTCTCCACATTCAGACCATACAAGAAATTATTCCTCAGGGATGTATGTAGCTCAGTGGTAGAGCACTTGCCTAGTGTGTCCCAGGCCCTGGGTTTGATCCCTAGTACTGCCCTCTCAAAAAAAGGAAAGAAAGGAAGAAATCATTCTCAAGGTGACTAGTTACTGAGATTTTTCTTCCAGTTTAAAGCTATACCATTAATAATCCACCAATTGAATTACATTATATAGTATTATGAATTGCTGTAGGGGAAAAAGCAGTTGATATTATCTCACTAATGAATAGAAATATAAAATAGAAATACAAAAACTGTGTGTCACGTTAACAAATTTTAATCTGTAATATAGTTTTATCATTTTCTCGTTATCCATTGTTCACATTTTATAGTATTGCTAATCAGAAGAAATAATTTTCAACTTGCAGGTACTCAGTGAATCAACCTAAGCAGTGAAGTGAAAATCTCCCACTGTACCAACACAGTACTACTGTGGTTTCTTTAATAGTCTCACTTGGTTGGAACTCTTGAGGTGAAGAACCAGTCTTATTTATCATTGATTTTTCCTTTTTTAGTTAAGGTTCCCTATTGAGTATGATTCTCAGGCTTGGTTTCAGCTATATTAACAACTTTATCCAGACTTACATCTGCCTTTAACTATTTTTAAATCCAATGTATAGTTTCATCTATGGCAGTTATTTGAATCTGTACATATACTCATTAATTCTCACTTTTCTGAAACCATCATCAAAAGGTTATAAGATATAAAGTATAAAATTCAGTTATATGTAGATAGAAATCTAGGTTTTCCTTCTCTTAATCTCTTCCCCTTTCTCCTTTGAGCACATTTTCATAATAGTTGGTTATAAAATGAAAATCTCAGTAATTTGGAGATTTGCAGTTTATATGAATGGGTAGAGAAAGCATAAAACATTTTCCACCTTGTCTTGTATTTCAGTGTAGCTTTTATTTTGATTTATTAGAAAGCATTTTTTCCCACCAGTTTCTTGCTTCTATAAAAATGTTTATTTCCTTTCTCTAATGAATTTAACATTTGCTTCTCCTGAAGACAATCAATATTATCATGTACTGTACACTTCTACTCAGTAATAAGTAGCTCTCGTCTATAATCTTCAGTGAGTTTTAGGGCTACTAGAATCACATCAAGATCTAAATAAGCATTTGCAGTTGATAAGCAAATTCTTATTATTATATCATTTTTCTATAACAATCACTGCCTACACATAATACCAAATACTTGCTTATGGTTTTCCTTAAAATTCCTTTTCCTTAAGCTATTTTTTTAGAGTTTGGATAATTCACTTTTAAGGTACTTGAAGGCCTATAGCTTGTCCTTTGTTTATTTTATACTTCAGCTGATTCAATATGTAATAATAGCTGCTGCAAGAATACAGAGCAGTTGAGGAAAAACTTAGAATTGACTTAGTATAGAGGTAGCACTTAAAGGTATAGTACAGTAACTCTCATTGAGAAGCCTTGACCTTCATCAATTGTAAAGTTAATTGCCTTCAAGTTCCTCATTTATATATGTGAATTAAGTAGCTTCATAGTAACCTATTTGATGTTAACAAAATGGTTCATTTGTAACCATTTAATAAAAGATTTATTAAAGTCTTGTTTTATTATGAAGTCTACTTTGGCATTGATAGTTCATTAGTTATGTTCCCATAGCTTTTTACCGTGCAGTTTATAATGCTTTGCTAATTATTAATGTATGAAATTGCATATTAGATTACATCTTTATTAGTGCATTTTTAATTTAAATATTGACGTGTCCTAGGTAGCTTTAATATGAGATCAATTGCTGCATCTTTTAAAAAGATGGAATACCTAAACAGAAGTATTGTCTACTAAGATATTATCCTTATTTCTCTCTTTTCTCTTCACTTTAAAGTGGTTCTAGGGAAAGGCAAGGCAATCATACAAAAACCGGGTCTGAATCAGCCTTGCCTATAAAAACTGTGGGCACCACATTTTGACCTTATGGCACCAGGGGAAAACATTACCAAGTGAAAAACTGTGCCCCACCTACCTACTGAGAACCAACTACCATTAGGAAGGTAGTAAGTGGTAAGATCTTTCATAATTAAAGATATAGATAGCTTCAAGTGAAATATGCCTGGGAAGGTAGCCTGTTGACTTTAATTGACCAACTAATGCCATATCTTTTTGTTAAACATAGCTTGGGGAGACCCTGGATTACCTGGGGGGAAAATATCACACAATATGGAAAAGAGATATAAAAATAAAATAGTTAAGGTTACTGAAAACAAATTTCAAAATTGGACCTGGGCCTAAGTTTACTCATCTAAACTTATGATAATGGTCAGTTGGAAAAACCAGGCATCATGATACACACCTGTAATCCCAGCTACTCATACGGCTGAGGCAGGAGAATCACAAGTTCAAGGTCAACCTGGGCAACTTAGCAAGACCCTGCCTAAAAATAAAATTTAATAGATCTAGGGATATAGCTCAGAGGTAAAATACTCCTGAGTTCAATACCCAGTACCATGCATACACACACACACACACACACACACACACACACACACACACACACACGTCATATTCTGGTTCTCTTAAAATATGGCATCTTGAATAATTACAGTATTTCTCAAAAGGTCTGTAAGGAGATATGTATGTATTTGTAACAATAATAGAAGGAGGAAATATAATGTACAAGAATTTGCTAAGTGTCATGTATATTTAAGGGCTATTTCAAGTTGTCTCTTTAAAACTGCCTAGTAAAGCCAGGCACAGAGGCTCTGCCCATAACCCCAGCTACCAAGGAGGCTGGGTCAGAAGGATCACAAGTTTGAGGCCAGTCTGGACAATTTAGTGAGACCTTTCTCAAAAAAAAAAAAAAAAAAATTAAAGGGTTGTAGATGTAACTCAGTGGTATAGCATTCCTGGGTCTTAATCCCCAGTACTACAAATAAAATAATAATAATGAATTTTAAAAACCTACACTGTTAGAGGAGGATAATTCAGGAAGCTACTGTAGGCCTAATTCAGTGCCTAAGCTCTGTAGTGACCATGTAATTCATCATCAAGACTAGGACAGTTCTACAGAATAAACTAATGTTTTTCTGGACAAAGAGGGCCAGTGTTACCAAAGTTTTGCTCCCAAGAATAAAGCTTATTTAAGCCTGTAGTTTCTTATACCTAGGCAAATAAGAATATGATCAAATGTAAGAGGCACCTTTGGTCTAATACAGGTATGACTCTGGATTTGAATTTTCCTGATTTCTATTGCCAATTTATAGCAAATAATTTACCTTTTATTGTCTCCTTCACAGAGAAAGTTTCTTTGACCTCCAAAACATGTAGTTCCCAAAGTAAATGTAATGTATTTGTCTATATTTTCTTCTCACAGTATCTAAAGAAAAGGGGAAACTTAAATTGAAGAGAGTATATTAAATATTATTCAAGAAGTTCAAGTGTTTAAATATAAAATATTAGATTTAAAGGTAAATCTGTATTCACAAAAGTGTAAAACAAAAATAAAGTTTGGTTCTGAATTTATAATAAAGAATGAACTTCCATCCATGTATCTCCATTGGCATTATAATTGAGGCTTCCCAAACCATTCTTAACACTGAACTAAAAAACTTTCATTCTAATCACATGTGAAACTAAAATTCAAAGATGGTCACTACAATTAGGAAAGCAAAACCATAATTTTTTTAAAATGTGAGATTATTATTAGCTGTTTGTAATGCTGTAGCTTCACTTGGTTGTTTAGCCTAAATCATGCCAATAATTAAAATGAGAAAGTAGGCTGTAATAGTAGCTCTAAAATGAAGGTAAACCTAGTAGATATAGTAGGGATACATGACAGTGTAACATCGTGAGAAGAGCAAGTGCTTTGCTGTCAGATAAAACTGGCTCTTAACCCTAGTTCCACTGTTTTAACTGTGTGATCACCTACACATTATTTAAATCTGAGGTCAATTTCCAATGCAATAACAATTCTCCACAAAATAAGGTTGTATTCAATGGAATAATGGTGGTAAAACCCCCTGGCACATGATAGTTGCCCCATTAATGTTTTTAAAAATAATGACCAAATGACAACAATTGCCTAGGAAAGGGCACCTCATTGGCTAAGTGTTGAATGAATATCATTTATCAGAGAGTAGCTCTCCTCTTTCCAAATGATAAGAACATATTTTTCTTTTGTTTTATTTATGTATAACTTTTATTTATGTAGTAGGGAGGCCAGACATAAATGAAGCCTTAATTAATTTTGCCAGGACAAAATTTCTTGGTTTTCTCACTTCTTTTCTTGAAAAGAAGTAGGTGAATTCTTATAGGCAAGAACCCCAAGTATGATAATTTTGTTCTTAAGAAGAAAAAAATCTTCAAATAATAATGAAAGACAACTATTCATATACTTGAGATGTTTAATTAACTTAAGTAGTAAATGTTTGGAATGAATCAATAAAAGCCTTGAAAGATGCATTGTCTCCACATCAGTCAGAAAGTAGACCCCAGTTTTATTTAAGGTGTTGAAAGCTTCAGGTGTATTTTGTGCCTGATGAAGGTACTGTACAATAGAGGGGAGTCTTATTTTGTTTAATTAGCGTGAACCAGTTTCTTTTTAATAGCAATTAAAACACCAAGAAAGTATGCATTAATCATTAACTATAGACCTTCAATTATTTCTGCAAGCATAATTTCACTAAATTGCAATACTGTATATCCTGGTAATGTTTGGTTCTGGATAACCAGTAATCTGGATAAAATATTCATATATGATAACCTTAATTTCCATAGTACCTAGGGAAATGAATTCTTAATTACTCCTGACACATTTCTAGTCACTTCTCTGTGAACATGATCAAAGTAAAAGGTCATGGATGCCTTTACTCTGGTCATAGTTAATGGCTGTGATTTAATCATTATCTCTTTCTGAATATGACCTCTTCATTTTGAAGCACCCTCATTCTCTTCCTCAGCAACTATTTTGTGAGGCTGTTTTAAAAATCCTTTTGCCTTCACTAAATTGTCTGTGAATATGTCTCAATCATCTTTACTCTGTATATTTTTGTATATTACATGTGTGTGTTTTATCACTACCTAAAATTATTGCTACCTGATGATTTTATCTTTTCCTAGAATTAATTTTTGTTCAATTTTAAAGCTGTCTTTTTTCTCCAGAATTTCATCCTCTGGTTTCATCACCAATTAATATATACCCTGTCAAAGATAATTGCTTATCTATTCCAGCATTTTTTCATTTTTCCTTAATATACTCTTGCCTATTTTATTTCTTTCTTCTTTTATTTCATACCTGAGGTAAAACTTGTTTTCTATTACACTATTCTGAGAGCCTTTTCTTCTTAGCCCATAAGATTAAATTCTTGGACATGCAATTAACCACCTAAGCTTAATAAATTCTATGTGATAACCCCTCTGATTCTGCTCTGACCCTCTTTATGATTTTGTAACATCTCACTTCATATTCTGAACCACTTAAAATGCTACCACCCAAAATCATCTTATTCCAATTACATCCTATACTAATATACTATCGATGTGTTCTTGTCCTGGTATACTGGGAAAGCATTGGTTTTGAGACAGATCTCTATTAAAATCTCAACATCTGTCTAGCCATGTAACCTTAGTCTGAGTACTCATACATTTTTATCTTTTTTCTTCATAAAATTGGATGGGTAATTCTTCCTCAAAGATTTTATAAGGGGCTAGGGATATAGCTCAGTTGGTAGAGTGCTTGCCTCCCATGCAGAAGGCCCTGGGTTCAATCCCCAGCACCAAAAAGAAAGAAAGAAAGAAAGAAAGAGAGAGAGAGAGAGAGAGAGAGAGAGAAGAAAGAAAGAAATTTGGGGCTGGGGTTGTGGCTCAGTGGTGGAGTGCTTGCCTAGCACACATGAGGCCTGGGTTCGATCCTCAGCACCATATAAAAATGAAGTAAAGATATTGTGTTCACCTACAGCATATTCCAGCAAACTGGTAGTGGTTGTAATTTTACATTGTAAGTAAACAGAAAAAAATTCACTTTGGAACCATGTTTAGGGAAACCCTTAAGCAACTTAGAAAGTGAGAAATTGTTTTAGAGGACATGTATTATTTTTGCAACATTATATATTCTGAATTATATATTGGTGGAAATATTTCCAAATTTAACTTTTACAAATATTCTCTCTGAAGTAGTTTTTTTTCTAGAAAAGCACTACTTAGACATTCTTGAATATTTTGAATGGATAAATTATTAATTTTTGATTAATATATGCTTGGTAGCACTCACCAACAGAGAAAATATCACCAAATTAGAACACTTCTTATATATTTATCTTATATTTTTTCTTATATATTTATCTTATATTATGGTTTGGATATAAGTGTCCCCCAAATGCTGCTGTGCTAATGCAGGAATGTTCAGAAGTAAAATGATTGGATTGTGAGAGCTGTAAACTAACTAGTCCATCTGAGTTTGAATAACCGACTGGTTGGTAACTGTAGGCAGGTGAAGTGTGACTGGGGAAGTGGGTCATGGAGGGTAGGCCCTGGAAGAATTTCCTCTTCCCTGTGGCCCCTTCCCCTGTCTTTCTCTGCTTTTTGGCTGCCTGCAGGTGAGTCGTACTCCTCCACAACTCCCCTTTCACCAAGATGTGTTGTCTCACCTTGGGGCCAGACCAGTAGAGTTGGCAGAACCTGAACTAAATCTCTAAAATCATGACCCAAAATAAACTTTATCTCCTCTAATTTGTTCTTGTCAGATATTTTGGTCGAATAGATGCAAAGATGCTAACACCTTATTTAGAAGGTTTCTACCTCTTCATGTACTTAGCCATGAGACAACTAGCCAGCCTTTATGAGGTTAAAAAAATATTTTCAAGATCATGCTACAATTCATCCCAAAATATTGTGAAGAATCTTGTATTACATTAAGCACACACAAATGCAAAATCCAAGAAGTGAGGGTATCACTGCCATTTCCTCTGCTTTTAACCTCCTCTCAGAATTTCTCATTAGACATTAGTAAGGGACTTTCCAACAAAAGTGCTTAGGGCAAGCTCACTGCCATCAAAATATTGTAAAAGTTTAATATCTTTCTAATTTTTTAGATAAGAGGTAAATGCCAGATTGATATATAATAGTTAAAATAGGAGCTTGGAAACTTTTTTATCTCACTGGTTTATATTTTAAATAAGTTAAGGTAGCTACCACATAGAGACTATGTAAGTTTTGGGGCCAAAAAGTCCTGGTTTTCCCCTATACAATGTTTGACAAATTCATTAAATCTCTATCTTTCTATCTTAAAATAGTAGATTATGGGGTTGCGGGGAGTAATTCTGTGGTAGAATTCTTCCTTAGCATATGTGAGGCCCTGGGTTAAATCCTCAGCACTAATAACAATAAATAGTAGATTTAATAATACATACACACACACACACACACAATTGAGATTTTGTAGAGCTCAAATTTGATAATATTTTCTTGTCATATGGTAAGTAGGTGTCCAGTAAGCTTACTGAAACCCCTCCCCTCTCTTTGAACTGATTGTGCTGTTCTGTTTTGTCATCTACTTCTTGTTCACTGTCACATGCATCTCAGGTTGGTAGTTAACTAGGATGCCTTCAGTGTTTCATACAATCTTTCATTCTTCAAAGATTTACATCTATACCTGAAATTCTTTGTTTATCTTGCTCATCCTTCTCAAATGTATTGAAAAAACTTTTCTGACAATTTTAGGCATAAAAGGTCATCATTAATTAAATGAATTAATAATTAAATGGATGAAGTCTTGACCAATAGCACATAGGAATTTTAAGATGTTCTTTTTATCTGAATTTTAATATACTTAGTATATAATAACTACTATACCAACAGAAGATGTAATTGATATATTAAAACATGTAAGAAATCTCTAATATAGATTTTTATACTTGAAGCCATGGCTACGACACTAAAATAACTAAAATGTGAAATAACTAAAATGTTAAAACTATTTGAGCCTTTTTAATAATGGTTAAAACAAAAACAGTAATTTCTGCAAATTGTTGTTGTTCAGTTCTTAACATTCCCCCCAAAAAATCTATAACATGCTTTTGCTTGACTATAGACATGTCTAACTTAAATAAGTCATAATAGAAATGTTTTGTTTCAGAATGTAGCTTCATACCATGTTCATCTGTGATTATATTTAATTTTTATATAACTGTCTTACTTGCTTAAGACTGTGAAAACTAAGTGTGAAAGTAGAGAACATAACTAAATGAATTGTCCTCCAATCTGCTTAACAGTTTCTAGTATTTTCCCTCCTACTTTTCCCAGAGATTGGTTAAAACACCATATTGTACTTCCCATAAACATGTTTTCACATTCAATATAATTACTAATTGTTAAAGTGTATAATGACAGATGTTGCAAATTTTATGTAAAATGTTAAAAACAGCTTGTGTCTCAAACATTTTTTTGAATAATTATTGATAGTTCATATTAACTCAGGTAGCAATAGTGAAATCTATCTTGTTTATAAGCTTTTCATTTAAGACATTTTTCTTGCTTAGATCACCTCCCAGTGTGAAAGTTGTCCAAAGATAATAGCACATCAATTCAAAAGTGTAATAGATTTGAGACCACAACATGCTATCAGCATGAAGTAGTAGTTTATCAGTCTCACTAATGCACTGTGTCACAGCCAGAATTGTTATATATTTGTTCTTTTGTTTTCATGTCAAAATATATAATTTACAGCCTAATGTTGATTGCTTACAAGGGGTATGTTTAATTTTCTTATTTAAAATATTTTTTTAAAGTGCGTATCAGAATTTTAGGTTATAAAAAAGAAGAGCCATTTTAATTAGGAGTCTAAAATATTTTATTTTTGTAATTGCAAATTATAATACTATATAATTTTATAACTAAATTTATAGTAATAATACCTTTATATTAGAAGCAAAATAATCAATCCATTGAACAATTCCCGGCATTTCTTAGAAAATTTACACATACATACTCACGCACAAATCTGCTTTCCTTTTCCAGAATCACCCTTCTTAAAAATTATGATGAAATTATTGAAATACAAACACAAATATTAAATTTTAGTTTATTATTGATTCACCATAGTTATGTTTTACTATTTTTTAACTGTTTCACCTTTTCAGTCCAACCTCGAGACACAATTTCTACCTGCCATTTGCAAATTTTAATCTTAGTTAGAGCTTTTGTCAAGTACTTAGTGCTACATTGGTCACTGAAGAAGTTAGTTAAAAACTGGTCCTCTTAATACTTCTTACTTTCATCACAGCAGTTGAGTACTCTTCTAGTGCTCCTGCTTATACCATCTCCAAAGAATGTTTTAAAATAATTTCTAAAGGATAAAAGAAAATACTTTCTCCTTAACTGTAATTTTAGAAATTCATTGTTTTTGCAATTAGGCTAGTATTTTGCTTCTATTTAACTTGAGTAAGAGAATTTTTGTCATTACATTATTTAATAGATAGGAAACTACCAGAGCTTTTACTTTTGTTGGGGTGTGGTAGTGTACCACTGTGGCGGGTACTGGGAGGATCACTTTGAGTGACAATACTTTGTCCTCAGCAATTTCAAAAAAGGAGAAAAGTTCAGCAGGAAGTATGTCATGCAGCAAAAATATTTTATTTCTTTTCTTCTCAAAAAAACAGATATATAAAGGGAGTAAGGAGATTGTATTTATTTATGTGTGTGTCTATATAGACAATGTTCAAGATATTCAGTATTAAGGTTTCCAGAAGAGTCTCTGTAGGAGATAAAGAGAATGATTAATAGCTTTTCCTTGTATAAATTTTAATATGGGTAATATATTAAAATATTTTTAGAAGAAAAAAGAATAGATAAAAATTACCCCAGTGAGAAAGGTTAAGGGTAGAAAAATAGCATTATGTAGAAAGTAATGAAACATTTTGGAGAGTTATAAATGCCCATGGTGAATTTTCAGTTTGGCTTATATATGGATCAGAAGTCCAAGTATTAAGTTCAAGGAGAAAGGGAAAGAAACCCCTCCTCCTAAGGAAGGTACTTGTGAAATAGGGTACTTTGCTGGTGGATATTTTAAAAGCATATGGAAATACTATACTATAGGAAATGAAGAAGAACCAAAGCATACTAGATGCTGGTGTCTCCTTTGGACATGGAGGATCAATAAACATGATAGTTAAAAGTTGCCCGAACATTAGAAAGGATAAGGGAACCACTTAAGGAAATCTTAACTAATCCGAGGATTGGGAGTGGGGAATAAAAAGGAGAGATGTTGAAAGTAGAAAAATTCAAAGTGTGATGACATAGAGCAATGAAAAATGTTGAAGCCATTTGACTCCGAGGTCAGATGGTTTGGGCCTTATATTCTACAAATTTTATTTGTTCTAAATTAACTACTCAAAGGATTACTCAGTGACTTTCTAAGCATCAATCTTTTGAATTGATTTTCTGATATGTTATACAGTCTTAAAGGTAATCTTGGCATTAAACTGAAGTTAAGAAACTAATGTGCCAATATCCTACTGCAGTGGTTCTCCAAGTGTGGTTGCCGGACCTGTATCAGTTGCTGAGGTTCCTGCTGACCCAGACTTGTAGTTTAACAAGTCTACCAGGTGATTGTTATGCAGGACAGAGCTTTAAAAAATGATTTCTCAGTCCATTTCTGCCCCTATTTGTGACCTAACCCTCATAAGCCTTACCAAAACTTGTGATTCTGTAATCTATTTGGTTGTACTGTTTTTGTGTAAAAGATGGGTTACTATGGAATGCCTTTTGCATACTACTGCAGGTACTAGTATGGATGGGTTTGCCCCTGAAATTTCACAGCAGGGTTTTTTAATATCTTAGAAATTTTACAGAACTTCTGAGGGCTAGCATCCTCAGCCAATAGATAATTTCTTTCCAAATAGCAAAGCATTTAAACACAGTAAGTAATTGTACAAGATGTTTCAGGATGTTTTGAAAAGAATTAGCCAAAAAGTACCAGAAATAACTATGGAATGCCTTTTGCATACTACTGCAGGTACTAGTATGGATGGGTTTGCCCCTGAAATTTCACAGCAGGGTTTTTTAATATCTTAGGAATTTTACAGAACTTCTGAGGGCTAGCATCCTCAGCCAATAGATAATTTCTTTCCAAATAGCAAAGCATTTAAACACAGTAAGTAATTGTACAAGATGTTTCAGGATGTTTTGAAAAGAATTAGCCAAAAAGTACCAGAAATAATCAGGAACCAAAACGTAAATAAGAATGGGTAATTTTCTGTATAGATTTCCTTTTTTTCATTTTCTGTTTAATAGCTTCAAGAAATCTTATATTTCTTTTCATTATTATGTAAAGCACATACTTTAAGCTGCTTTTTTGGCCTTTTAATCAGTTATAAACATGTTGCTAAATCTACATTTAACAGATAATCCAATTGTCTTTAGAACTTAAAATTCAGAATTTGATGGTGAAAATTCTGAAGACTGATAAGCACAGGTTTTAAGTGTTCAAGATATTTGAGTGATAGTTAATATCTTTTAGGTACATCATTTCTTTCAAATACATACTGACAAATATTTGGGGCTGATTTACTTTCTGTACTATTTAATAAATATACTCTCAATTAAATACTACAATATAGACACTAACACAGTAACAATTAAATATCGTACATTTTAACAATTCTCTTTAAGTATCTTAAAATGCACTCAAACTGTCCATTGTTTTGACATCAGGTGTCTAAAACTATTTTTAACTCAATGGTTAATTTTAACCTTCATATATTTCCAGGTAAATTTAATCCATAAGTATGGGATTCATTTGCTTTAGATCTGAAAATGTCATTTTGGAAAAGTCGTTTGATGTTGAGGAAATCTTGTGAGACCTTTATTAAGCCTTTTAAATCCAGAAAGTTATATTTTGCCAGAAGGAGGAAAAAAAAAAAACTTACACCTCAAAAATTTCTTACCTCTTAAATGAAAACTTTGAATATTGAAAAGTTTGTAAATTTGGCCAAATCTAGCCAATCATTCTTCTCACTGGCAAATTGCCCTTGAAATCAGAGTATCTAATTTGAAGAAAACAATCTGACTCCTAGGTGCTTTTTATTGATTTGCCTACAAACATCAATAGAAAGCAGGACTTTAGGACATTTTACTGAAACAGTTCACATTTGGTTTAGTGCAAATTAGGCCCTCTGTCCAACAAAAAATCTGGGAAGAGGAAGAAAGTGTCAGTATTTCCTTGCAATAGTGCTATATATGATATAATAGATGTGATATGAAACAGAAGTATCTTTCCAGGTGTCTGTATATCACTACTAAAGATTTCAACTGTGCCTAAGGGACAGGAGCTGAGCACCAACTGCTCTACTCTTCTTATTCCAATCATTTGTTTTGTTAATCTCTTAAAAAGGTTTTTAATACCATATAAAACACTGAATAAAACAAATTATCATCTATGCATATAACCACTTATGAAGTTATTCTAATTAAAACTTCATTCAGTAGTTGCATACTTTCTGTTTGACTTTTATTTTCCATCTTAATATCCCATTGAGGAAATGAGTGAAATCACTTTGAATAATGCTGTAACACATTTTCCAGGGATACTTTTCATTTGGGTCCCTATAATTTCTAACTTATTAAACCATTTATTTGACATTAGAGGAATAATGTTATTATATTAATCCCATGAACAAAAATACTATTATTAACCCATTTTTTCTAGTGACATGTATAAGCTTTTTACTCATTTAATTTTGTTTTTAATAGTAGTATCTTCTTAAATAAGCATTAACATATTGATATTATATATGATGTAAAACTGAAAAACACATTTAAATCTAAATAATTTATCTTGCTTCTAAAAATCTTACGATAGTAATTTCTGTGGTTATTACTTTGAAAGACAAAAATCAATGAAAAGTGAAGTTACATACCTGATAAGAAATGGGGTTTTAAAAAAAGTAAAATATTATAAGATATAACTACAAGCGCCCTGAGATATGAGTAGATAGAATTGAATGCTAAGTGTGTGGAAGTAACCTGATACACTACGCAGGTCAGACATTTAAAACTTAACATTTCAGGCCAGGCATAGTTGGGCACACGTGTAATCTCAGAAAGTCCAGAGTCTGAGGCAGAAGGATCACAAGTTCAAAGCCAGCCTCAACAATTTAGCAAGACCCTGCCTCAAAATAGAAAAAAAAAAATTAAAGACCGGAGGTGAATTTTTAAAAAATGACTAGTGATGCAGCTCAGTGATAAAGTACCCCTGGGTTCAGTCCCCAGTACCCAAATAAAACAAAACAAACAAAAACATGATATTTCATTTGAGGTAGAAGAATATTTGAAATGAAAATGTTACTTTTGCTTCTTCTGTGCCTTCAACAAATAGATTGAAAGAAGGAAGTTGAGGTATAAGACCATAGAACTTATATACCTTCTAAGGAAAAAAAAGAAGGAAGGAAGGAGGGAAGGAAGAAAGGAAGGAAAGAAGGAAGAAAGGGGAGGACGGGAGGGGGAAGAAAGGGAAAAGGAGGAAAGGAAAGGAAGAAAGCAAAGAAAGCAATAAAGAAAAAAATGCAGGATTCTCTGACAGGCTGAACCACCCCCCCTGCCCCTAGTGGGAAAGGGAGGGAGAATGCAAGAAGAAAGAGTAACTGAAAATTACCTTAAGTCCCTCAGTTAGTGACCCAAAGGATAGAGTCACTAAACAACAAACCAGAAGGCAAGAATGAGGACAGCAGGAAAGAGGAGGAAAGTCAGCCTTTGTCCTTATTAAATTTAAATTTGTGACATGACCCATAGAAAAATACATCTTAGAACCCTTTAAAACTGTAAACTAGAACAGAGATTGGAAACTGAAATAAAACAGTTGGTCAGAAAGCAAATCAGCAAAGAAACAGATCTTTCCACTTACAAAGACCAAAGAGCAAGTATTAATTGTGCTTAGTATGGAGTAAGCCTGGCCATTGACTGCTGGCGAGGCCTGGCTGTGGAAGTAAATGCTGCGGTGCAGTTCCCCAGCTCAGGCTTGTTGTTGTTGTTAAATAGAATCCCCCTCCAGATTCCAAAGCCACAAAGCAACTGTTAGTGTTCAGTGACCTTCTGCACCAGCTGTCTTTGGGGCTTTGAAATTGATTTTCCTCTTCTCCGTCTCTGATAGTCTCTCTTCAAGTGTGCCTCTCTAGTTCATCACCAGAGTGAAAACAGTGGCACAAATAGCTGAGGAACTGGAGGCAGGCATCACGCAGGGCATCATTAGAAACATCAGAACAAAAATCAGCCGGCTCTGGTGTGCTCTGTGTTAAAAAGAAGCTGCTGCTGCTTTATTGCTGAATACAATGGGGAATATTCTCACAGGATTCACTTTTTTCATTTCCAAATATGGTCTGAGGAGTAAAGAAAATTTCTGCCTTTATTCTCCAAACCTCATGCGGATGCCAGGTCAAAAACCATATGTTTTTGATAGTAATTTTTGCAGAATGTTTTATATGTGAGAAGCAAACTCCCAAAGCTGTGTGACCTGGCAAAGAGTCATAGGATGAGGAGAGACTAATGACACACAGAAATAGGTGACTTATAATAGAGAATTAGGTGACAAAATAATTTTCTCATGGGGATAGTCATTATAAATGCTTCTTATAGCTGAATTTCAATAATTCATTTGTTTTTTCACTTATTAAATATTTGTAGGGTTCTAAATATAAAGGAATCATTATGTTGGATCTTGAAACAGGTAAAAAGGATACCTGGGCTTAAAGACATTTATTAATCATAGAATACACTTCATCAATGTTTTTATTTTATATATTTCAGTGGAAAGGACATGTTGGCCTTTGGAAAGATGGTGTCCTGTCTAGAAACCCTGTAACTCACACAGTTCTACCAAATCTGAAACCACACATTCTCTGACATAGAAAATAAGTTGTCATAGCCCTTTCCTACTATGCTCAAGATCTATTTTACATTGGTACATATTGTACCATATCTATTTTGAGGTCCATTTTTACCTGGAGGAATCAGTCCTCACTCAAATGACACCATTTATAAGTGGTTTAAAAATATACCAATGTAAACAATCTTGACCAATACTTTCATTACTTACATATTAGAAAGCCATCTCAAAATATTAAAGGCTAGTAATTTTAAAATATAAAGCACTGGTAATCTGGCTTTTCTTTCAATGTTTTATAATATTTCTGTGTTTATTATGTCCTATATTTCCCAGGCCTTTATCTGATGCTTTCCTGATATGGTGGTCACTGAGACAGAGAAGGAGGAAATGTATATCTGAGATTTATAGTAGTGGCAAAAAATATAATTACGTCCTGTTTTTTCTTGCAGCAACAAAAGTAAATTTATATATTAAATAAATTGGAGGTTTTTTCAAGTAAAGAGCTTTTCATTTCCCCTAATATTGATGAATAATATATTTTTGTATATCATATCTTTTTTTGGTTGTTTGTTTGATTTTGGTGCTGGGGATTGAACCCAGAACCTAGACTCATGCTAAGTACAGGCTCTTCCACTGATCCACACCCACAGCTCCTACATCTCTGTTTTCAATATCTCAAAGTTGCATTTTCTTTTAAGAAAAATAACAACTTGATAATTGTGAGCCTGCTGTTTGAAGGAGTTCCTTGCCAGGATCACCAGTCACAGTGGGTATGGAAATTGAAACTAATACCTAATTTAAAGATAGCAACTATCAAATTCATATTCTGCACATAGTGGACATTCTTATTTCAGTGTTGAGGCTACAATAATAAACTTTTGAGCTCCATAGGCTCAAGTTCAAATCCCATCTCTCATTAAGAATTACTTAAATGACTTTAAATAAAGCTATAACATATTTTCCAGGAATGCTTCTCATTTTGGGTTCCCATAACTTCTAGTTTATTTTCATTTTGCATATTTTATGATTTTATTTATTTATAGCTATGACTTCTTTTTAAAATTTTTTTAGTTGAAGTTAGACACAATACCTTCATTTATATTTATATGTGGTTCTGGAGATTGAACCCGGTGCCTCACATGTGCTAGGCAAGCGCTCCACAACTTGAGCTACAACCCCAGACCCCAGTTATGGCTTCTTGACCAACATATTTCATTTCTCTGAAAGTCATTTTCTTCATCTGTATAATGACCACCATTTTATTTTACATATATATATGTAAAATATATATATATATTTTAGCAACTAATGTATGCTAGGAACTTTTTTAGTCCTGGGAATAGAGAAGTGAAACTTGTATTCTAGTGGAGAAGACAAACATTATACTTGTGTAGTGGGCATATCACTCTTAGTCCATCAACTTAGCAGGCTAGAATTACTATTTTAGTTTTCTATACTTATGTTTATGTTTTCTCTTAAGCCCTAATTCCTAGAAACTTTCCTTTATCCATTTTAGGTCCCTCCCTCCCCTATTCCATCCCTTCCATGATGCTCTGGTGCTTGGGTCTTCTCCACCAAGACACTGAGTTTTCACACTGTCAGTCCCTTCATTTTCAATCCATGAACTATTGTGAGCTAGCCTGCATTCCTGTCTGTGAGGTTCCTTCTGGTGCTACTCTGGAAACCACGGAAGTAATATGGTTCATTACAAGTTATGCAGAGGCGCAGGAATCTTGGTGAGGCCCTCAAAACTATATCACCTACACATGCATGCCTCAGTTTCTCTCTGGGGATCTGTTATCTCCTCACTTTTCTTTCTTTTTCTTTTCTTCTTCTTCTTTATTTTTTAATGATACAATGTGTTCCTTGACACAGTATCTTTATTTACTTTATTTTTTATGTGGTGCTGAGGACCAAACTCAGTGCTCACACATGCTAGGCAAGTGCTCTACCACTGAGCTACAACCCCAGCCCATCTCCTCACTTTTATAACTGAGATTTAAGGCACTCTTAGCTTCTCCTCATGCACCTTAGAAGAGTCAAATCTCTACTTCCCCAGGACTCAACTAGTGAAGCCAGGAGAAGAGCCTTTGTCCTGGAATACAGTGAATCCCTCTGCTCTCAGCCATTGCCTTTGGTTTCTTTTTCCTAGTCTTTAATAAAATGGGCTATTTTTCTAGTCTAAGGAGACTCTCTATTTTCTAAATTCTGGGTTTTTTTCCAGACATTTGGGGTATATCTCATATCTTTTCTAGTTCTGCTTTACCCCGAATGTCCATATGGTACCAAAACTAGAGCAAGGGTATCTGTCTTGGTCAGAGGCCTGTATCCGGATGCTACTCGGTATTGCTTGTTTCTATATACATGGCTTCATTGGGTGGGTAGCTTTCTGGGTTCATTTTCTATCTCCCCCACCCAAACATGGCATGGAAGTAGTATAAAGAGCCTCAGACTCCTATGGAGTCTTGCTACCTCTTCTGGATGCTGCCCATCAATCAGAGGGCAGGCCTCTCTCCCTGGGCTCTGTTGAACCCTCCCTCTGCTCTCGTTGTTCTTCTGCCTTCTTGTTGCCTGAAGATATTCTCTTCATCTAGAGGGAAAACTCTTTTTTTTTTGTTTTGCTCACACTGTTTTTCTCCCAGACATTCTAGTTATACTCCAGTTCACTCCATTTCACCCAATAGTCTGGGTTTTAGAAAACCAATAGAGACTTGGACTATTTCTACTTTTCATTTTATTTCATCTCTTTCAGAGTCAATGAAATAAAACACTTGCTGGAATTGAGAAGGGTGAAGCACAGTAAACATAGGCAGAGGGAAAATATTTCAGGTGGCAAAAAACACACTAAAGTGTACTTCAAAGATTTAACCTACCACACAGGTAGATAAATAACAAGATAATAATTATAGTAGGTACTTTGAAGAAAATACACATGGTGATGTGTTGGAGAGTAAAGAGGACAAAGCGTTGGATTGGGTGGTAGGTAGTTAGAGCTGGGACTTGGAGGATAAAGGATGGCAATACTAACAAGTCATTTTGTCCTTCACAACACTTTGGTGGCTTTTTAATGAAATAATAAGCAGAGCCTGGCCCTTAGTAAATGCATGGAAATGGCAACTATTGTTATTATCATTGATGAAGGGACAGAATGGACAGCTAGTTGATGTCGTTAGTGATGCCATCATCCAAAATAAAGATGATGCCAAAGCCCACACCTGCAGGCTGAGTTAGCCAGTTGTTCCACAATCAGGGGAAATATCAGTCCTTTCCTACCATTGGCAAAGGTGGTTTATTCAACATTCTCTTGTGTTTGCAAGGACTTCTTACAGTGAAGTAATTTCCAAGAGGATGACCACAGGATCTCTGTCCAATGACGAGCATCTGTCCTGTCTTCTCCAAGATAAATTTTTATGCATCCTTTGTGCTGTTTGTATGTATGTTGTTGTTATTGCTGTTGTTTTTATAAATTCTCTCCAGTGTCATTGAAGGAATAGTTGTGACTTTTGGCTGCTGATCTTCTTGCTTACTCTTCTTGTGTAATCCTAAAAAAGGGAGAATTTAAATCCGGGGGCCATCTGTAGCTCACAGGCCATATCCAGTCCTGTACCTATTTTTGTACTGCTTATGGGCCAAGAATTTTTTGAACATCTTTAAATAATTGACAACATGCAGAGAAAAAGAAGAATATTTCATGACATAGTAAAATTCTATAAAATTAAATTTTTGGTGCCCATAAATATAGTTTTATTAAAGCAAAGCCACGCTCAATCATTTATGCATCATCTGCAGCTACAGAGTTTAGTGACGTGGCCAGAAAAGCCCAAAATACTTACTCTTGGTCCTTTACAAAAGAAGTTTGCTGATGCCTGATAAATGATCAGGTTACTTCTCCGTTTGATAACAGCCTATCTTCTTTTCCACAGTAATGTCAAGTGTATGAGAGTACCGTATCAAAATTGTAAACCTGGGAATTCATTTCGTACATACTGGTTTTTATGATGTTATATTTTGAACTGAGATTTAAAGTCTTCATATTATAATATTTGGTCTTTTGGAATATAGATTCTAGTATGTTAATTTGAGCAGAATAACATGGTTACATTTGACATAAGCTAAAAATAAAAGAAAATTAGCTAATAGCTAATGTTTATTGAGCACATACAGTGTGGTGGGTATTAGTATAATACTGTCCATGTGTGACCTCATTTAATGCTGAGGAAAAGTCTGTAAAATCAGTGCTGTTATCATGCTCACTTCACAGATGATAAAATCAACACATGGGAAATTCAAGTAACTTATCAAATATCATCCAGTTAATTATAAGTGAAATCTAGGATTAAATAGTCTGGTTCCAACCATGCTGAATGTGAATATTGCAAGAAGTCTTAACAATGCTGCTTCCAATATACTATTTAATTCAGACTCTAAACTATTAGTTTTCTAGAGTAGTTTATTGTAGGAAATTGGATTCACAATACAGTCATGAGTATAATTGTAGAAGCTGTAATTTATCGTTAGCATCTAATTTTGTGGTTGACATAGCTGTTTTAGGTGCATTAACTGGTTTACAACCTGTAAAATAAAGAACTCATTAGCTCCATTTTACAGATGGAAAAACAATTGAGTCTTCCTATGACCACAAGAACTTAAAACCCATATCTTCTGATTTCTAATCTAGAATACATTCTACCATGCCTGTATTAGGCAAATGATCATGACTTTCACATGGTCTGTGTACTAACTACACTAGTAGTCATTTAATAGTTTCCTGGAGACTGACAAATTCTGTTACTTAAATACGTGTTTAGCTTTTCCTCTAAGTGGTAATATAAATGAAATCATAAGTTTGGTTTCTTTTTTATTCATCAGATACTTATGTAGGACTTAATATAGTCTAAATACTTTATAGTTCTTTACAATAATCATTAACTAAGCCGCAGAACAACTCTGTCAGGTGGATACAATTACTATCTTATTTAGCAGATAAAGAAACCAAATCAGAGATAAAGAATTTATCCAAAGACAGATAACCAGTAAGTAGTAAAGCATGTTTAAATTTGGTGATGTGAATTCCCAGTTCTAATACACAGTAAAATAAGTACATCAGTATTAAAATAAAATATATTTAGCTATGTACCCTGTTTAAAGAATCTTTATTCTGTCTTTCCTTTTTTTTTTTTTTTTCATGGTGCTAGGGATTGAACGTAGGGCCTCATGCAAGCTAGGCAAATGCTGTATCATTGAGCCACATTAGGAAATTTGTCTACATGTGATTGAAAACCTTCTTCATATTTGTAGGTTTGGTTTTACAAAGTACTCTGTGATTCCCAGCCCTTAGCAGATTTACTTTCTGGTTACATTTGACATAAGCTAAAAATAAAATAGCTGACATCCCTTGAGAACTGACCAGCTAGCTGCCCGTGGCCAAGCTTGATAGAACTCATTAGTAAGGTGCAGCCTGGGAAGAATATGTTTGTATGGACTTCCAGGAAATAAATTGGGGAGGAGCAACAGCACAGTCATGCGCACCTGTGTTTACATGAATAGTATTCTCATATAATAGTTAAGTACATGTATAGCTATAACATAACAACACTGGTTTTCTTATGGGAATTATGAAGATGCTCTGAAGGCAGTCATCAAAAGAAATTCCCAAATGCCTGTGTTCAGGAAACGATGTGAGTAGAATAACTTTGTAATCTCCCAAAATATCTACTCGAAGGGACAGTAATCATTTGTATGCAAAACCCTGTGTATACATTAAAAATCAGGCTCCTTCATTATTGTCATTTTTATGAGTTGGGGTTTTTTGGTTAAAACATTTGCTTAATTTTTAGTTTTTAAATTATATGAGACAAACAGTAAAAAGAGAAAATGTGTGTGTGCAGAAGACAGGAGAACTAGTACCTTGCTGTGTCTGTATCTTATATCTTAACGTATTTGTGTCTTCTGATGATATTCTCCTTTTCCACAGGCATTTCCTATTCAAAACAGGAACAGGGACAACGCCACTGTTCAGTACTGCAACCCCAGGATACACAATGGCATCTGGCTCTGTTTATTCACCGCCTACTCGGCCATTACCTCGAAACACCTTATCAAGAAGTGCTTTTAAATTCAAGAAGTCTTCAAAGTACTGTAGCTGGAAATGTACTGCCCTGTGTGCTGTAGGGGTCTCAGTGCTCCTGGCAATACTCCTGTCATATTTTATAGGTAAGAGCAAGCTTTGAGAATTATTTTGTCTATAAATCAGGGCTTTATACTGTTGTGTTATTTTTTTTAATCAAGAATCATATTTTGAGGTTATATAATCACTTTGTGGTTTAGCAAATTTTCAGCAGAGACAGGTAAATAGAAAAGTTGGTTTCATAGGTGATTCATTTCCATAAAGAGCAAGGCCTATTCTTAGACAAAAAACTATGGGGTACATATGTTATTGGCTTATTCCCCGTGAAGCATGGATAGGCCTATGACATTTCTTGCCCACAAAATAATTCATGCACTCACAGGAATGAACACTGTGCAGGAATCTCCTTCCATCTGTGCTCAATAGGGAGCTCTCCACTACTTGTGATATTACACATCTTTCAGCTAACTCAGCTATCTAAATGTAAAATTCATCACTCAGGACCATCATCTTGCACTCAGGAAAACTCTCCAGAGAACTGGGCATCTATAAAACAATGAATGGATTATATACTCACTCATATATGTGGATTTTTTCATCTTTCTGGATGTAGTATTATCATGTTTTTCATTTAGTAACCCAAATGACTGATACAAGTTGTAAATATTCCTTACATTTAACTATTTCATCATCCGTTGCAGCATTTAAATACTAGAAATTGTATTTTTAAATTTCAGAAGTCACCACATCATATTTTTATCTGTTTCTGAATATAGGCAAAGGTCTGCTACATTGAAATGCTAATGTTGTCCATTGAGATAAATCTCTGGCTGTGTTTTATGGTTTGTCCACCAAGAACAACAGCTGGTGATGCATCCTCAAGTTTATAAAGAATAAGAGTCTCAAGGAGCTGTAGAAAGAATAACAGATGCTTTTCCAGTGAGCCAGTGTCTACCAATAGCTACAATACTCCTTAGCTATAAATTAGATACCTTGAAAAGTGAGATAACCATTTAAGTCACTATGCTTAATGGAAAAACAGAATTGTAGAGCATGAAGGAACTTCAGAGATAATTGCATCAGGGGTGGCAGCTCTGTGACATGTTATGTACTATTATTGCCAATTCTTTGACCATGGAAGATATCACTAATAATTCAGAGCACTCTTTCCTACGGAACCTGGAGACATCCTCATTATCTTCATCAGAGTGCTTCATTCAGCATCTCAAACAGCCTCTAACCCATCAATCAGAGATGAGAGAAAGATAAAACCTTTGTCATTTTTTAATCTAAGTTAACCTCCTTCTAGTAAAATGGTCAAATCAGACAGAAAAGGGGTTGACACTCACCCAAGATCAAACCCTAGTGAAACAATACTATGCTACTTCACAACATAAATATGGAAATTCACAGCAACAAACATCAGCATTCAGAGGTGAACTTCTAGTTTTCAATTAGAAAATATGAATGCCATTAAGAGAAACTCCTCTAGTTAGCTATATAAATTATTTGTATCTGTCAGAAGTATGATCTACTAAAGAATTGTAAATTATTCTGAAATGTATGTGTTATATACTACCCATGTGTGTTTATAGGGGATTTCTTTTTTTTATTTTTTTTTTAATTTTTAACATGAATCATGACAGACAGATAAATACTGTTGGGCCTGGGTTCCTATCAGGTTGACTGACCCAGCATTCTTTCTGATAAGAAAGTATCTGTCTTTGTAGTTGTTAAATATTTTGAATATTAATTTAATAACATTTAATTTTATATTTGTGGTGTGACTATCAGAAAAGTAGCATTTTAACGTGAGACTTTTGTTCCTGTTACTTGTGAGACTTGTATGCTTTTCAAGGATCCATTAGTGAATATAACTATTATTCTTCTAAGTAAAAATTCTACATTTTCCTTTTCTCTTTTTCTTTAAAAAAATTTTTTAAAGATAGACACAATATCTTCATTTTTTTTTTATTTTTTTATGTGGCTCTGAGGATCGAACCCAGTACCACACAAGGGCAAGGCAAAGCGCTCTACTGCTGAGCTATAACCCCAGCCCCTCCTTTTCTTTTTTCAAATTGTCTGATTCTGCTGTTTAGTAGCCAGCATTCTACTGTATTCCTACTAGTACTATTATCATGAACTTTTCCTTTTATTTTTCCCTACATGGAAACATGCAAATTATATAGTGAAAATACTCATGTCCTCTTTTCAGTTCAATAGTTAGTTATTGAACATTTGTTTTGATCTAATTATTGTGCTAGGAAGGAAGGAGATGCAATCCCAGTGTTAGCAGAAAAAAATAATTAACAGAAAATTATCTCATAATTTTAACGCTTTAACTAACCACAAGTATAGAATTTTCATTGGCTTTCTTGTATTTAAATGATTAACATACTAGCACAGTGATTCTTTTTTAAAATCAGGTAAAGAATTTTAAAGAATTTCATCATCAGTTATATGTTGTACACACACACACACACACACACACACACACACACACACACACACACTGGGGATGGAACCCAGGACCTCACATGTACTATGCAAGAACTCTTGTACTGAGCTACATCCTGAGCCCTGCTAAATCTTTTTTGATTAAAGATGTTGCCTTTACCCTTGGGAAAAAAAAAAAAAAGAATACAATGCTTCCCTCAGGGAAGGTTATCCATGTCTATTAAGTGTGCATATAAAGCAAAGAGGGAGAAAAGGGACACTTGCCCATCCAGCCAGATTGCCTGATAAATCCCAGGATCAATGGGGAGACCAATGTCATCATCAGATTGACTTCACCACCTTTAACAGAGATGCAGCCATCCTGAACCTTTTTTTTTTTTTCCATTCCCTCATATGCCCCCTTCTCCTGCATTGACTGTCAATATAAAGCAAAAGCCTAAGGAAGAAGTTTATATTGAAGCTTGAGGCATTTTTCCTATCCTAGAATATTCTTTCTCACCTTCCAGTTCGATAATGACAAGTTATGAGAATGTAGCTGTAACCTGTCTCTTCTCTGAGGTGAAGTTATCTCAGGATGGACAAGGCAAATAGCTTCTGAAAGAGAGAAGAGAGGGAGGGAAATGGACAGGCTTTGTTGTTTGTTTTTCTGTATTTCTATTAAAATATTAGAGAACACAGAAAGATCAAAAAAAAAGAGGAAATTAATTGCAATTCCATAGTGCATAGGAAACTACTGTTAACTTTTTTATATATCCTTTCAGATGTTTTCCATGCATGTATACAGCTAGGGGTTCATATTTTATAGTGCATTTATAACAAGTTTTTCTGACTTATCATTCATCATATATCATCTGTGTAATTTTACTTAGTGGATTTTTTTTCACTAACCAGTACCCCCAAATCTTATGACTATTTCTTTTATTCATATAACTATATATGTTTTGTGCATGCATGTGTGCTAATTTTATCAAATATTTATCAGTATAAATTCTTTGAAAGAAATTTGTTATGCCAAAATTTAGGCATGTTTTAAATTTTACAAACCATGGCAAGGATTTTATCAGTTTACATAATCTCCTATCCTATTAGTGGTTATAGTCCATATTATATATTTTATTACCAATATTTTTCATCTTTGCTAATCTCTTCAGGTGAAATGTTGCATTGTTGTTTTAGTTTATCACTAGTAGTGTTGAATATCTTTTATTTATTGGCCATTTATATTTCTTTTTGTGTGTGAATAGCTTAGTTGTCTCTATTTTGCTGTTGGAGTTTTCCTATATATATATATTTGTGTGTGTGTGTGTGTGTGTGTGTGTGTGTGTGTGTGTGTGTGTGTGTACCAGGGATTGAACCCTGGGTGCTTGGCCACTGAACCACATTCCCAGCCATTTTTTAAATATATTTTATTTTGAGACAGGGTCTCACTAAGTTGCTCAGGGTCTCACTAAATTGTTGAGGCTGGCTTTGAACTTTCAATCCTCCTGCCTCAGCCTCCCAAGCCCCTGGGAGTACAGGTGTGCACCACTGTGCCCAGACTATATTCTTTTTGATTTGCAAAAGTCTTTATTTATTAAGCATATAAATCCTTTGTCATATACATTATGTTTTTCTAAGTTATTATTAACAGTGGTCACAGTCATTTTTCCCTCTTCCATACATAATTTTTTTAAAAGCCAGATTTCTCTTTTTTTTCTTTACAATTTCTTTCATACCATACGTATAAAGTCCTTATTTAGTCTACTTCACTTTTAAATACACGTAAATCTTATTCTAGTACCTCCATGGTTTTTTGATAACATTTTGTTTTTAGTACTGGGGCGGAGCCCAAGGCCTCACACATACATAGAGATATTAATCCCCAGCCTCTCGATAGGCTTTTTAAGTTAACATTTTTCCTGGGTACTCTGATAGACATTAGAATTCCAAATTAGCTCTTCATTCTAGAAGCTGATAGTCAGGGATAAAAACATACTTGCAAACACTTTGAATAGTACATGATTTCATAGCAACTTGATAAGCAAAAGAAAAAAAAATATCTACTTTTGGCTGAAAATGTAGGGAAAGCCTTGATCCAGTAGCTGATGCTTGAACTGAAGCATGAAAGTCAAAGAGGGCATTGGCCTGATGCTGGAAGGGCTATGACAGATCCATAAGGAGAGGTTGTCTGAGGAACAGTAAAGGAGAAATGTGAACTATCCACAAAGGTGCTTATGAAGTGCTCGGCACCAAGTTTGAAGCTGTGTGTGAATTACCTCATCTTGTTTTCACAACCTAATGAGTTATCTCTGTTAAACAAATGGTGAATCCATTGCCTAGAGAGACACTGTGCCTAAACTCACACAGCAATAATGAAGGAAACGGAACTAGAAACTTACACAGTACCACATTGTACAAGAACTGCCTCCAAGAGATTTTTGAAGAATTGAAAACAGTAAAGAAATTGGTGAAATTTAAGCACTGAAGTGAGAAAGAATCACATTTATGTTTTTTAAGATTGCTTTAGTGGCACTCGAAAGCATGTAATTTGGTGAAAGAAGTTCAGACTTGTGCTTTTCATGCTTTAATGTACCTGGAACAACCTGGCAATCTTGTTAAGATGCATATTCTGATTCAGCAGATCTGAAGAGAGAACTGAGATTCTTTACTTCCAAAAGTTCCCCAGATAACACTCTTGTGGGCCTTAGAACACACTTTGAATAGTAAGGGTCCCAGCTAGTGCCAAGATATTCCATCTGATGATACAAATGGTGTTTCCACACTATTTCATTAGCCACTAGACATACGTGGCTACTAAGCACCTGAAATTTGGCTTGTGAATTTGAGGAACTAAAGTTTGTGTTTAATTTTTTAATTAATATAAGCTCAGATATCCACCTGTGCATTGAGACTATTCTTTGCACTATACATTCTAGATAAACTCTTAGAAAGCCAGGTTTAAGTGTGAGGTCATGAGGCTCTGTTGGGATAAAGGAATAAGATGAATTGAGAAACCTTAGCTGATACATAATAGGACAGATATGTTGTAATTTTGCATATCCCAATTTAAAAAAGCAAATGTACATACGGCATACTTCTTTTCAGCAGATACATTATGATTTTCTTTAGACTGCTAAGCTAAAAATTAAAATCCTGCTTTAATGTATCAACCCTTAAGTTGGTATGCCTTTGCACAATGAAAATTCCACTGATTCCTAACCATAAATGTTATGTTCAATGATAATGATACAGACCAAAAAAAAACAAAACAAAAAAATTGTCCCACTTTTTTGGCCTCTAATATATTCTTTCTTTTTTTTCTACTCTAAAATTAGAAAATGTAAAAAAGCAATCAGCAATAACCAACAGTTTTTAAAAAAAAAAAAAACTGTTGCCTGCCTTTATTTCTGCTTCCATTCACAGTTATGCTGAGTTGGGGGGAGGTCTTGATCACAGTGCTTTCCTCACAGAGACTCCCCCCCACCAGGTGGAAGATAACCTAAAATTTTACTAGAAAAAAAATGTGCAGAAATCATATCATAAAACATAAAGCATTATTAAATACAAATCAAAATAAATATCTGAATTATACCAGTTAAAACTGTGACAAATCACTCAAGTCAAACTTCCAAGAACACCATTATGGGTATTTTACTTAATGAACATTTTCATAAACTGCTAGGCAGTCTCTGAAAATTAAAAGTATTTCCTCTTGCATAAGAAAATATCAAGGATATTTGTGCATGTTTTTTTAAATTTAAAGAACACTAAAAAAAACCCAAAAATCTGATCAGAATATATTATGCTAGCGGAGTGCTCAGTTTTTTGCACTTTTGACTATTTTTTTCACCCAATACTTCAATTTACTGCAGAGTTTATTTTAGTGCAGTTTTATTAAGATAAAATTTACATACCTTATATGTTCCTTCATTTAAAGTGTACAATTCAGTGGTGGTTAGTATATTCATAGAGTTTTGCAAATATTGCAGTCAATTTTAGAATATTTCCATCACCTCCCAAAAAAAGCAATCCTGTATTTTTTGTTATCTCCCATTCTAACACTCTAGTGGCTTTACCCCTCCTACAAAAATCCTTTCATGTAAATCTGAATTTTTTTTTAAGGAAACGGTGGTTTGTTAAGTTATTTCCCAATAACTAGAAATAACTCAGCGTTGTTTTTCTTGTGACCTCCTGATACATGCTGCTAACCAAAGAACTACTCAGATTCTCAATATTCCTTTTCATTTAAAAGATATATATGTAGTTATTTATTTTTTTGAACAGCTGCTACCAACTGATTCCTAAAATAGATGTTGTCATATGTCTGCTAAAAATGCTGTTTAACAACATAAGCACTCCCTAGATCTATCAAAACATAACCTGTAGAATCCAGGTTCATTGCAGTTATGATTCCTTAGCTGTTATCTGTGCTACTTCTGTGTCTATTTGCATTTTATGAACATTTTTACCTCTCTGTGTACCTTGAAATTGATTATGGTACTAGCTGTATATATGCAACTCAGGGTCAGAAGGAAAAATATGTCAGCCCTTTATGTTTCATGAAAAACAACCATTTAAATATATATGGCAAAATAAAACATATTGTGACATTCTTTTTTTCTTTTTGGACATGTCTTTGTGATAAAAATGCTGTTGTATTAGGTTATAGAACACAGCCAAGCAATGAATTACATACCATTTTTCACTATAGCTTCTTCCCTTAACTCTTAGATACATTACATTAGAAAATGGATTTTATCTGAGATGGAATGGTAGCATTTTAATACTAATGTGGTTTCATCACATTGTAGGAAAAATATGTTACTTATATTTCGGAGGATGGGAAATTATAAACCTAATGATACATGGAAATATTGATACATGGATTCCTAAAATTTTGGAATCCATGTATCAATATTTTATGTTTGTGTATGTGAATTTAAGGCTATATTTAAATCTGATTAAATGGTGAATGAAGGTTTAGAATCAAATAGCTTACCTCTAGAAGAGGAGGAAAATAATAATTTGATAAGGCATTCGGTTGTAGCACTCAAAGAATACAAAAAGGAGAAAACCTAGTAAAAACCTAATTCTAGTTGCATTTATTTTCCTTATTAAGAATAGCACTTTGTAGGGATGAATTCTGCCTTTATATTTATATACTCCTTTAAGCAACACTAAAAATTTTGGCTATCTTGACATGTTTGCACTGTCCAGACTGTTAGTATGAACTCTCTTAATTTGTTGAAAATATTACTTTTGTAAGTCTAATATATCATCTAAAAACCTAGAAAAGACTCAGAGATTGCTTTAAAATTTAGTTCGTTCAGCAGTTGACTTTGTATATCATATCAGTGTCTTCTGAATTGAGCCTAAAGTGGGAAGAAACTAATATTTGTACTCAATCTTTTGGCTTCATAAATTTTTGCTGCTTTTTATTAGCAAAGGAAAAAATATTCAGTTTGAGCCTACCCTATTGTTTATTAGTATACATAAAAAATCATATACTAAATTTAAGAAATTATACAAGTATGCTTCTTTTCCCATTAAAAACAATTTATTTTAGTCTTAGCTTGGTCAGTTAAAGTAAATAATATGTGAAAAATGCTACATTTAAACAGACTGTTTTTAAATTTAAATATAGGGATTTTCATGACTTGAAAAATAGTCAAAAGATAGTAGCAATAAGAAATACCTTTATTTTAGCTCAACTCCAGTTCATTCTAGACATAAATATCTTGTCTGTGAAACACAGTTATGTTTTCTCTGTTTTAGGCTATCATTTTTGCAGAATGTAGCATCGTCTCCTGACTAATGACAAGTGGAAAGCGTAATACAATATTTACCATTTCAGTGCTACATGGCATAAATATTTAATTGGTGTTGCATATGTCATTTGCTTCTACATTAGTGGTACTGAAAGCAGTGTGTTCAGAGAGAAATATCTACATAGAGAATAGTGGAAAGAAAAGTAGCTAGCAAATATAAGCTTAAAAAAAAGACTTAATAGTTTGCTAGGAATTTTGAATGAATTTAGCATAAAATCTTTAAGTTACATTGACTCCATATTCACTCAAAGGTCTCATCCTAATACTATGAGAGATCAAATAAAATTCACATATTTATTTGTTTGAATTTTTACCATTCTTACACCATTTAAAAATGTATATTGTAGATTTGCCTGTCCTTCTTCCTCAAGAGTATGATTCCATAGTTTCTTCTTTAGTGTCTTTAGTATAATCAACCCTTATCAGAGAGGAAAGTGGTCATTTTTTCATCCATCCATCATTCATGCATTGAGCACTTACATTTATTGAGTCACCACTTTGGGTCAGACACTATGATAGAGATAATAGTGAACAAGATAATATGGTCCTTGCTCTCTTAGAAATTATAATCTTTTGGAAAAAAGAAACACTGAGCAATTAATTACAATCATGGAGACTACTTACAAAAGGGAATGTAGGAAATTAGAATAAAGAAAAGACAGAACTTATTGAGTCTAAGCATTAGAGAAATGTTTTCCTAAGATCTAAATAATAACTAGGGTTATGCATTTTGACAAATGCTGACATAGGAACAAATTTTAAATCTTGCCACATAAACCGAAATGTCACCCCCCCAAAATATCAATTTTTTGAAATGTTGAAACTAATATATTGTGATATAAAAAGAGACAAATATCGTATGTATCTTAGGAAAATAGTGAAGATATGCATCAATCTTCTTTGGAAAATTAGCTAGAACTCTTTGTTATAATTATCTAGAAATGGAAAAAAATACTACTTTAGAAATTTTGGATAACTAAATCTAAAATTGCCATAAAATTTATAGTCTGTGTTCCTTTCTTGGAATTTCAGATAACATACATACATACTTTAAGAATTTTATTTATAAAGTACAGAAAATTATTTTTAAAAGTGTTAAAGGAAAAGTTTTTTTTAATTCTTTTCAAACTTTCATAAGCACTGTATTAATCTGTTTTGATGAAAAAAAAATTTTTAAATGTGTGTGTATGTCTAGTATTTCAAAAGCCATTTGGAAGTAAAGGTCAATTCTACATTTGATCACCAAAGAGGTCATCATAGCAATTTCCATTACTGAATTGGACCTAAAAGTGGAAAGACTATTACTTTGAGACCCTCCCATTGTGCATTTTAAGTGTATATTATACCGTAGATCTAAGAGAAATTATATTTTTAGCTAGACCTATTTCTGCATAATACTAAGATTATTTATTTTTTTTTCTTTTTTTATTGGTTGTTCAAAACATTACAAAGCTCTTGACATATCATATTTCATACATTAGATTCAAGTAGGTTTATTTTATTTTTTGAGGTGCTAGGGATCAAACCCAGGGCCTCATACATACCAGGAAATTGCTCTATTACTGAGCCACATCCCTAACCCCAATACCAATGTGTTTTCTGAAAAAATGTTAGGTGTTCTTAATGTTAAGAGCTTCCAGTATTTACCTATTAGATTTAATAATGGCATCTTATTCTGGTTTCTAAAGGGGAAACTAATGCTCCTCCCAGTGTGGCCTTCTCAGTGAGCCTGGCATGATGCTGGCTGACTGTGTCCTGGGATTTTCTTTTCACCCTGACCCTTCAGGTTTAGGCTGATGCTTTCTGCTTCTTCCTTCACTGGGGAGTGTTTCCCCTGCTTTATCACTTTGAATAAACCTCCTCTGCCCCGGAGGGGAGAAAGCCTTGCACATATTATTCATTTCCAGGGTAGGAAGAGATGACCAACTACATGGATGATCCATATATGTAATTTCTGTCATTTTGCACCTTCCAGATTTTTGGGTTTTTTCATATGCATCTTTTAATTATTTCTGATAGCAAAGTAAATTTTTTCATTTTTAAAAATTTCAAATATATTTTTAGTTGTAGATGGACACAATACCTTTATCTTATTTATTTACTTTTATGTGGTGCTGAGGATTGAACCCAGAGCCTCATGCATGCTAAGCAAGTACTCTACCACTGAGCCATACACCCAGCCCTGGCAGTCAATTTAATTCCATAACTTAAGTGTTATCAAATCTCTCTTATACTGAGTTCACAAAGATGAGTAAGACATAATCTTTACTACAATGATCTCACAATCTCATATGACAAAATATAATGTCAAATTTGCATATTTCATTGCCATATATTTTTAGACTGCTATTTATAAGTACCAGCTCTCAAAGCATCAAGATATGAGTATGTATCCCATCTCTGTCATTTGCTCTGTAATTTTGAGCAGGGTACTTCCATAAACCAAGTTTTCTTACCAATATAATCAGGTTTAATAATAGTACAGCTTTTGGGAATGTTTAACAAAATAATCAATGGGCCTTGTAAAATATAAGTGTTGAGTTAATTTTAGCTGCTGTCATTATTTCTTATAACAACCAAGTAGACAAATATTATATCATCCACAGTTTTTAAAAAGAAATATCTTAGACCCAGGGAATCAGTGACTTATTCATTCTTACAGCCAGTAAATATTTATAAGGGAGCCTATAATCCAAACCTCCTTATTTTGAGTACAGAATTTTCCTCCACTGTACTGTGGGACATTTTTTTCTCCTAAGATTTAAGAATTTACAAATGTTACATAGACAGAATAATAATGTTGAGTGACAAAATGGGAAATTTATTCAGTTTTGAGTTCTCATCCTGTTGATCTGATTATTTTATGAGCAAGGCCTCAGTAGATTTTATAATGTTTCTGACACCTGTCTTTAACATTTTTTTCATGAATAAAAAGAAATTTTACTGCAAAAGTTTATGTCCAGAATTTAGTAACTTTTTTTTTTACATTTTACTCCATTAATTCTTATTGTTGCCTTCAATTTGTACCAAAAGGTGCGGATTTTTTAAGAGTGATTAAAAAAATGAATTAAATAAAAAAGACAGTGCTTAAAAATGAATTAAATATACAAATGAAAATATGTATTTAAAATAACTCAGAAGGCTCACAATTATTTCATAAAGGAGATAGCACATTTTTTTAAAAAAAGTGTTAAAAGTCACTGCTGAGAGGATTGAAAATACTGTAGGTCTTTGCCTTTGAATCTTGTAAATTTTCTTCTGGATCCTTAATCTTTTCATTAACTACATTTCCAGTTGGTTTTTGTTCATTCTTGCAGTGCTTCAGATGGAACCTAGGGTCCTGCACATGCTAGGCAAGTGTTCTACCACTGAGCTGCACCCCTGGCCCCACTTTCAGTTTTAACGAGCTAACAACATGATGTAGTTACTGAGCCTCTGTGAGTTACACAGAATTTGTGTATACAACCTACCAAATTATTTCAGCCATCTCAAATAATCACAAATCTTATCATAATGTTTCTAATTATAGAGTCAAGATATATTTAGATGCTTTTTGCTTCTTCAGAGAAATTCTTTATGATCTTAGAAAAGAATCACACATAGAGAAGCAATACATGTTTAAAGTGGGAAAGTGGGCCATTTATTTTTAGGTAAGGAGAGTGAGACCACCAAATACAGAAGCAAGCTGGCACTGTGAGCAAGACTCCCCAGGATCAGATACTGCAGTTTGCTCTATATTTTGCTTTGAAATACACTGCCACAGATGCTTCACAAGTACTCATTTAAGAATAGTTAAGATAATGATTAAGGAAAAGTGATCTCAGTTGAACCAGGAGCTGCTACAATGCTGGCTTGTCCCACCCTGCATGAAGGATGAAAAGACACAGTCAAGGGAAGCTGATATGATCTGTCAGCATTCCCATTTCCTACCAGGTGCTGAAGGAATCTGGAAGTGATGGATTCCATAGCACTCTGCTTCTCACGTGCAGTAGAACTCAATGAGGTGTTTTGTTGAACAAATGGTGAACAACAAACCACGTTACCTGCCTGTGCCTAGAGTCCTGAAGGGTCATTGATTTTGTTTAAAGTTAGCCCAGCACTTTCTGGTTTGCCATTGTGGCTATATCCAGTAATATTTTGGACTTATATTCAATGTGTGATTGAAGAGGGCATCTGTGAAATAAGAAGACTATGACCCTAAAAAAATAAAGTTTCCACTTGAAAACTATATACACACACAATGCACACACACATGCATGTGAGCATATACACACTCAAAAATAACTTCGTCTTTCTCAAAGGTGACCCTTTGGAGAACTGGACTATTATGAAGGGGCTGGTTTTCTTGATTTTTCCATATTTTAATATACCAACATTCCTCTAAGAGTCTTTGTGTTTTAAGAGTTATATCTTTTAATAATGGTGATTAAAATCTTCAAAATTTTAACCCTAAATTTTCAAAAAATTGTGATTTTTCAGGTCCTGTGTTCTGTTACCATTTTAAAAGTCAAATTGAGCCCAAAACAAAATTTTTATGCTAGTTAAGTCGCTGATATACATAAACATTTGTTACATAAAAGTAGTATGTAGTTCTTAAAGTTACTGTGGAAGAAAGAAACCCAGATGAAAATTGAGTCAATACAGCAAGGCTTTGAATAATGAGCTAGAGCCATGGGGTTTCAATGGCAAAGCTGCTAATAACTGTCACTAATGAGTCCTCTGTTACATACATTTCATGATAACAGCAAACTCAGTATTTTCGCAATCAGGGAATACTATACAAATCATGTAAATTATTTCATTCTGTATTTTGAATGCTCTTGAAATAGGCTCTTATACCATATTATTTAATGTTGACAACTGTTACCTCAAAGATTCTCTAGCTTAATAATGACTGTCCCCTTTGGGCAGGTGTTTGCCATGGTTAACATGCTGTTCTTTCCATTAGATTAGAAAATGAATGCTTCTTTCAGTCAGCAAACAGACCTCAGAAACAACAGAAAACTAATGAAACATTAGGAAAATAGTCTGCCTTAGAAATCCTAACTTAATTCCCTTGGTGACAGAAACAGCAGCTTGATTTTCATCAGCCTCTGTCAGCTCCAGCACTGGCTATCAGTGGGTGGCTGGGAATATCATTTCCTGCGCAGCCTCCATTGGTGTCTTATACTGCATCTGCATGTGTAAGAAAGAAAAAACATAAGGAATTTCAAAGGCAGAATTACTAAATATTATCATTTCTAAAAGAACATGAGTCAAATATGGTAGAAACAAACCTACAAGTTAAATTGTTGTTTATTCTTATCAAGTCATCTTGATAATGAATTTGCTTCCATTAATGACAAAATTTAAAAAAAAAATGGATGGAAAGGAAAAGCCACATAGAAATGTGAAATAATGGAAGCCATACTTTATCCTCTTTCACTCCCGGCCCCCAGATCTGTTCATTCATAAAGCCTGTGACTTCAGAACATTATAATTCTCAGAGGAACTTGCTACATCAAGGGCTAGTTCCTTTGAATATCAAAATATCCTCTAGGAATAATTCCCTTTCTCTTAATGACAACTAAAGTACATATTAATATGAAAGCTTTCAAAAGAAATACTGATTTTAAAATAACCATATTTGGGTCAGCAGGTATAGACTGTTGAAATAATATTAGTCTTAAAAGTTAATAACAAATAATAATGGATTAGAATGCCAAAATGTTGCCTAACACATTCCGTCAACATGTATATAAACACAGCAGGAAATCCAAAACAAAAGCTAATTTATGGAAAACTATGTATTCCTAATGACAGTTTAGACCAGTAGGGGTCCGAGTTACAAACTGCAATCTTACAGGAGATGCTTTCATTTTACATAGAAAACTTGGTTGTACTCTGGAAGCATGTATCAAATCAAATCATTGCCCTATATTTAAGATTATTTTTCTTATTTTTTAATAATCTGATCATTCTACATGTGCATCATGAATGTTTACATATTCATGAAATTGAAACGAAAAAATGTTTTCAAAACACAGGGACACTCAAGGCATCATCTGTATAAAATGATAATTTGACCCAGTGCAATGTAGTTTTAAAAATAAAAAACAAAGGAATAATACTGGTATTCTAATATATTTATATCTTATTGATCCCAATTTTTTTTCAGTGCTTAATGATTTAACTTAATGTCTATATTTTAAAATATATTGACAGATTGTAGGATGCAAATCAGGAAGAGACCTTAGAGATCATCTAATGCAGACCTTTCAGGTGTTTATATAATTAAGAGATCTAAGCCGTAAAGAGACCCAGTAACTTGCTAAAGTTTCACAACTAGTTAGAGTCAGAACTGACACTGGGATGCAAGTGTCTTTAAAACAGTCTCCAAAAGATACCACAAACAATCTGTGTTGAAAAGAATGTCCCTAGCTTATCAAAGCTCAGATCCTGATTTCATTTGTCCTGCAATTTTGGTTAAGAGGTTCTTAATGAATCTTTCTCAGAAAGATTGTTTGGGGGAAAGTATTCCCTGATGGATACAAGGTAAATTACAAGAAAGGGTAACTCTGGACCTTTGCTTGCTTTAGGTGGACTTTCAAGGTTTTGGAGGCTAAACAAAATTGAATTACAGGTATTTTCTGAATGATATTTTTAAAGTCAGTTTTTCTTACCAGACTCTGATTTCTATATTCTCTCCTCCTTTTTATTTTTGTGAGAATGTTTGCTGGATCTTGTAAAATTAAACAGCATTTAGGCAATAATGACAGGCCTGCTAAGAACTGTGCTCTGTATTGCCAAAATCTCAGAGTACACTCTTCAGGGTTCTGGTGGTGTTAGCTGCATTCAGGTTCCTGATGGCAAGGGTGCTTACTTCTGTGTTCCCTTCATAACATCCCCTGTAATTTACTCCAAGGTTCTGGCAGATTGCTGGACTCTATCACCAGCTGTCACACCCCTCCTTCCCATCCATATTTGGCAGGATCTGAGAACTCAAGGATGCCAGTAGAAATAATAGTAGCTGTGGAAACAACTTCAGTGGCATGGTCCCCAGAGACAAGATCAAAATTTGGCACCTTTTCTCTCAACATGAAACTAAAAATGGCACTGAATTTGCTACTTGGTGGTATATAATTTTCTTTAATTACACATTTTTGGTTTCAAGTTTTCCACATGCTGGCTTTGAAGTGTCAAACCAACATACACTGGTTTAAAACAATGGCATGCCCCCTTTTTATTTGGAGGAGAAAGTACTATAATGCCATGGGTTCTGTTCATCTCCATCAGCTTTGAACAATAAAAGGAATGCATGCTGTAATTTCTTGCTTTTGAATGGTCTTTGAGACTGAAAGAAAATTTCTTCAAAAAGATTTACTGACAGATCTTAACTAACATATTGTCTCAAAATTATTTCATGAGTTTTTTTTTCCCCTTAACATTTACTGGAAAAACCTACAGGGGAAAAAAATCTAAGAGATTATATGATAAATACTTTTTAACTACATAAGAAATATTTTAATTTTCAACATCTTAAAATTGGTTACAGTTCACAAATAACATAACCAAGCCACCAAAAAGATAAGAGTATTGACAATAAATAGGTTTTCATAGTTATCAATGGCTTAACAGCCAGGTGAGTAAGTCACTTCTAGGATTGATATTATTGTATTTTTTTATTTGTGACTTGGGTGGTGGCATAAACAGTATACCCCTTAATTTTGTGGATGACAAATGTCAAATGTTATAACTTATTTAAAAGTGTTTTGGACTGACTGGAAATCATCTTGGAAATCTATGTTCTTCTGCCCTGAGAGAGAAGGATGAATTATGTTAGGTGCCATCCAAGGTCCTTCTGACTGTTGCCAGTTTTAAGATCATCTCTTAGTCACTCCTAATTCACAGGAACCAATTCAGCTACAGAGACCTGGGATTCCAAGATCAACTCTAGGGAAAACATTGAAAACTCAGAAGTACTTTTCCTTTAACTATTTTCTCTGATTTTTTCATAGCTGAAATTCTACATAATGCCTTTTCCCTACCCTCATTCTTTGCTATTCCATCAAAGTACCTTTACCCCCTGGGTGCAAAGATCTATTCCTACTTCTCTTACAATTCTGACTCCTCAAACCCCAGCAAGTAAAAAGATAAAAATGAAAACCTTTAAGTTAAAAAGAAAAATCCAACTACTATGGCAGCACAGAATAGTTATCAGTTCTGGGGAGACTTCGTTATGAAATAAGGTGCTGGTGAGATTTTCTTAGATAGAGGATGGGGTTGAAACATCCCAGAAACCAGGAACTGAGGGATCAAAGGCACAGAAGCAGGAAGATCAGGGGGCAACATTTAAGGCTAGACGGGCAGATAAGGTTAGCTTAGTGGTCTGAGAGAGGAGACAGCTGAAGAGGCATTAATGGCTACCTGTGAGGAGAAAGAACATCATTAGATGATCAGAGACACCCTTTGAGAAGATAACTGGCAACCATGGGTAAAGTGGACTGGAAAAGGGACAGGAAAACTGATCAGAAGTAATGAAAGTCTCTCCCACCCTCATTCTCCAGAAAGTACCTAAAACTAAAGACTAGGAGGTAACATTGTAAGAGTGTTATTAAGACATAAGGAGGGAAATACTAAAAGAACCAGCCCCCAAAACCAAGGAATTATTTTGTCTAAGGAGCAAGGAAGTTAGATGAGCCTATAGTTTTGCATAACAAGCTTTGTAAAACTGCCTGAATATGTAACTTGAAGAAAATAAAAACTAAAAAAAAAAAAAAAAAAAAAATTAAGGGACTAAAATAGGGGAATGGTACTGAAAACAAGGCAAGGACAATGAGAGAGGTCAGTGGACCCAGCAACTAGACTGGATGGGAAGATGAGAAAGGAAGACACATTAAATCAGAGTTTACCTGTAGGTGACCAGGAGCTATTTATTGAGTAGTGCTTCAAACCTAAGGGCTTTAAATACACTGACTTTAATTAGCATTATAACAAATCTATAAAATAGGTAGTCATAATTTCTATTTAATAGGCAAGGAAACAGAATTTCAGAGGTTAAGTACTAACCCAAGGCCACACAGTTAGTAATTTATAGAACTATCATTCATCCTAGACCTGTGTGATTTTCATTGCCTAGGCTAAAATGATGCTCATGGAGAGAGAAAGAAAGAAAACCTGGAAAGCAAAACAATTTTGAGATAAAATTTGAGGTACCACAGGGTTACTAGATATACTAAAAGGTGAAGTTTATAGTGTTGCTTGGTCCAGAAAGAAATTAGTATTAGAGATACAGATTTGAAAGTATCCACATCCATCCACATAGAATTGAAAAATTGAAAATTAAAGCAGTTGAGAAGAAATGGAGGCCAAAGAAGGGTTTTGATGAATGCCTACATTTGGGGGGATACATAGAATAACGATTAAATTAGTAGGGGACAGGTTATGAAATCATAAAAATCATACAATCATCTGGAAATAGATGAAAATGGCAGTTGAACACTATCAAACATGATAAAAGAAATAAACATTTTTTAAAGATTAAATCTACATAAATACTATTTTAAAAAATATATATATTTATTTATTTTAGTTGTAGTTGGACACAATACCTTTATTTATTTATATGTGATGCTAAGGATCGAACCCAGGGCCTTGCATGTGCTAGGCAAGCACTCTATCACTGAGCCACAACCCCAGCCCCAATAAGTGCTACTTCTAAAATTTCAAAATTAACAATTATGGTGTTCACATAAGAATTTTTTATTTCATGTATTTTTTTACCTATGTAATTTTTAAATTGCCATTTTTAAAAACCTTGAAGTTAATCAAAATAACCTGATGTTAATTTCATCATCATCATAATATTACTATAAAACTTATCTTGAGACATATCATAATATAGTAATGAAGTATTCATATGAAAGAACTGTGCCTGAAACACACAGATGCTGCCCATTAATAGCCCTGCCCCCCCTCCATGCCCATCCTGTCTCAGCCTTCCATTTACTTGCTGTAGCAGAGATGCATTATTTATAGTCTGAGACCCTCTCAAAGTCACATTTCACTTCCTCTTGTGTGGATTTCCACACTCTACTACCCCCTGGTAGAACAGAGAGGTGTTACCAGGATGTCATTTGTCTCTAGACTTAAAGCCAAGGTCCACTGCTTACTGGCTTGGAAGCTTCTTCAATCTTAACTCAAAAAGCCTCCATTTTCTCAGATTTAAAATAGGAAGAAAAAAAAGTAATAGTAGCTATTCAATGGAGTATTTGTGAAGCTTAAATGAAACCATGCAAGTGAAACATTAGTACAGTGCTTGACACAAAGTACCTGTTCACTAAATGTCATGGGGGTTTTTTTGTTTGTTTGTTTGGTTGGTTGGTTTTTGTTTTTAATTGCACAGTACATGGAACACTTTCTCTGAGGTTAAGAGGGTCTGGTATTGCAAATCAAAACTGCTCCAAGATTGCATCTCACACCAGTCAGAATGGCACTTATCAAGAATACAAACAAGTGTTGAGGAGGATGTGGGGGGAAAGGCACACTCTTACATTGCTAGTAAGACTGCAGATTGCTATAACCAATCTGGAAAGCAGTATGGAGATTCCTTAGAAAACTTGGAATGGAACCACCATTTGACCCAGCCATCCCACTCCTTGACTTAAAAGACTTAAAATCAGCATATTATAGTAACGCAGCCACAGCAATGTTTATAGCAGCTCAATTGACAATAGCTAAACTGTGGAACCAACCTAGAAGCCCTTCAATAGATGAATGGATAAAGAAACTGTGGTACATATACACAACAGAATATTACTCATCATTAAAAGAGAATAAAATTATGGCATTTGCAGGTAAATGGATGGAGTTGGAGTATATCATGCTAAGTGAAGCAAGCCAATCCCAAAAAAACAAAGATCAAATGTTCACTCTGATAAGTTGATACTGATCTGTAATGGTGGGGGTCAGGGACAGGGTAAAATGAAGGAACTGTGATTGGGCAAAGGGTAGCAAGGGGTAGGGAGGGGAAGATGGTGGAATGAGATGGACATGTATGACTAGGTACATGTATGACTGCACATATGATGCGATGCTACATGGTGTACAAATGAAAAGTTGTGCTGCAATTGTGTACAATGAATCAAAATGCATTCTGCTGTCATATATACCTAATTAGAATAAATAAACTTTTAAAATAAAACACTAATTTATGTTCAAAAAAATAAAACTTAGCTCCAAGCTGCTTCTGGCTATTCTCCCTGCACCCCTACTGGGATACACATGAACCAATGATCATTGGAACCATCCATGAATACTAGCAGCAGATACCTTCCCATGCATTCAAATCTGCTTTCCAGCTCAGGGTTGAAAAATATGGATTATTCTTCATTATTTGCAGATGTATTTTATTTAGCAAGTTAGCTAGTTTTCCCTTTATTTATCTGCCAAGATGTTCCATGTAGTTTTATTACAGTACTGCTCAGTAATTTCTGGAACGTTCTTGACTCTTTCAAGTTTGCTGCCTGCTTCTTTCTTCTCTCTCATTAATCCTGCATATATATCATATTTTAAGTTATACATAAGCCGTAAGAGCTTCACCAAAATAAAACCAAATACCAACAATTTCAAAGCAGATAATATCCTATGACCAAACAACTTATTGGTTTCTGTTTTCAATAAAGTATTAAGCAAGATACAATATTATTGGACATGATTCTCATTAAATAACATGTTATTGAGATTTTGTGGGAAAAAAATACAACAACTTCTGTTGTTGCCCATCTGGCAAAAAAATAAATAAATAAATAAAATAGCTGTACTAACAAAAACATCACATTAAATTCTAATATTTGACATCTGTTCACAATCCCATGGGTTACCCTTCAAAGTCTATAAAAACCAATAGTATGAGCAAATCTATCATTTGAAAAGTCTTTATGTTAAAAGTCACAATGATTATAAATTATTTTGCATGGAAACTTTACCATATTGGAATAGATGTACTCACTGACTAGACGATGGGGTTAGATCCCAACAAACCCATCAGAGGTTGAAAATATTAGAACTCAAAAATGTATTTAAGGGTCTGGGGTTGTGGCTCAGTGGTCGAGCACTTGCCTGGCATCTGTGAAGCACTGGGTTCAATTGTCAGCACCACATATAAATAAATAAATAAAATAAAGATCCATCCACAACTAAAAAGAATATATTTTTTTAAATGCAGTTAATACTCAGAACCTACCAAACATCCTAGCTCAGCAAGAGTATGCACTATAGTCCCTGTTGTTTCCCCTCATGATTGTGGTGCTGACTGAAAGCTTCTGCTCCATAATGACACATCATTATAAGAGTATCATACTGCATATTGCTAGCCTGGGAAAAATCAAAATTCAAAAGTCAAAGTGGGTTTCTACTGAATGTGAATATAGCTTTTGCACCATAGTAAAGTCAAAAAGTCAGAAGTTGCATCATTCTGAATCAGAGAAGGTCTGTATTTATTGTTGCTATGCCATAGTATGTCTGTCAAACCTCTGCTGTATGCAGAACTAGCTCCCATTACTTTGCTCAATAAATTGCTTAAGTATCTAAAATCTTGACAAATGTATGGAGTGATAAATGTTTAGAAAGCTCCTGACATTTTGCCACTCAAACACTACGTAATTTAATACAAAATGACATACAAAGTTATACCTCTTTAAAGATGACAACTTGTAAATTTAAGAATTCTAAAACCTGTATCTTAATCCATAAAAATCAGAGTTTAAATGGAATTGCTGACAGACTGTAATTTAAGCAGGGAGTGTGAGTAGATACAATTTTGCAAATATATGGGGTAGATGTGGCTATCTGTGTAAGTGTAGCATGCTTTTAGATTTATTAATAAAAGAATGTGGAACTGGTAATTAGAATGACCCAAGATTGTTGATTTTTTAAAATTCAATCAATCATACATAGTAATGGTGGACTTTCTCTCAACTGCTTCTCATATAATACACTTAAGAAGTCATTAATTATTAGTAGTATGATATTCATTCTTAGCTGTTTGTATATTTGCTTTATATTTTGTTTCTCTTTAAATTATTATATCACTATCCACAATCATCTTAGATTAAAATTTTAGAAAATAGAAGTATGGCTAATTTTAAATCACTTATTTATCAGATATTTGTTGAGGCCTACTCTAGGTGTCAGGAACTGTGTTCCTAAACCTATTTATATCTTATAAATTATATATAGAAGTGAAATAAAACAGTCCTGGGTGGATTTCTCCAAGAAGTTAACACTTGCCATCTGAGGGATTAGTAGGTATTTGACAGTGCAGAACATTGTAAACAAAAGGGACTTTTTATTGAGTGGTGCCATGGTCTGATCAATAGAATCCAAATAATTCAATAATATTATAAATAAATGGAATTCCTATATATTAATAACTGTCCTGCTGTATGCCAGCTATGCTTTATATGCTTCTAGAATTTTCACATCAATTTAACAAGTCTCATCTTTTAAGTAAATCTAATCTTTGACAATAATTTTTCCAAGATTAAATCCTCAAGTAAGTATTAAACAAAAATCTTTAACTGCATTCAAGGCCAATGTGATTTTACACTATGCCAATTTAATTTTGTTACTACTTAGATAATATATTGGATATTTAATAAAAGCTCTTTGAAAATGGTGGTTATCACACTACTTCTGACAAATGTTTTAAATACTTGTATTTTTCTATTTCTCTGGTAAATTTGAATTTGTATAGTGAGCAAAACAATGTCAAAAATTTCTCTTCATGATAGGGTAATATGACCATCACCTGGCATCCCTGTGGATTTTGGCTTTCCTTAAGAAATAATTACTTGGCTATATTCTGTGGAGCACAAATGAATATTTAGTAGTTGTTAATGGTTAAATGGCAGTGACATATTCTTTTTTTTTTTAGAGAGAGAGAGAGAGAGAGAAAAGATAGAGAGAAATTTTTTAATATTTATTTTTCAGTTTTTGGTGGATATAACATCTTTATTTTATTTTATGTGGTGCTGAGGATCAAACCCAGCGCCCTGCACATGCCAGGCAAGCGCGTTACCACTTGAGCCACATCCCCAGCCAGGCAGTGACATATTCTTATAAATATTTTTGATAAATTAAGAAAATAGATAATATATTAAAATTTAAATTAGATTACATTTATAAATTTGTAATTATATCACATAGTCCTCTAGTTATGTTTTCTAAATATTTTAAATAAAATTAGTACATACATTATAAATTTTTGACAAATTTGTTATTTATTCCGGGTGTGGTGGCACACACATATAATTCCTGCAGCTTGGTAGGCCAAGCCAGGAAGATTCTTGAGTTCAAAACCATCAACTCAGCAAGACCCTGTCTCCAAATAAAAATGTAAAATTAAGTCAAATGTATGAAAGATGATATATCATGAGCTCTGTAATGTTTTGAACAATCAATAAAAATAAATAAATAAATAAATAAATGACCAAAAAAAGAAGGGTCTGGGGATGTTTCTCAATGGTTTAAGCACCCCTAGGTTCAGTCCCTGGTATAAAAAAAATTTTTTTTTCACTTATAAATTTATAAAAATATAATCATACCATATCAGAAACTCACAAGAAATTACCCGACACATATGCATGTATTTGGTTTGAGTCATTATTGAAATATGTCATAAATTTAAAAACCACTAATCTTAAATATTATATTCAAATTTTATTATATTTTGCACATCTGAATCCATTCTGATCATTTCATATACAAATCCATCTGTGAAACCAGTTTTTTTAAATTTCATTATAATCCAAATACCTAGCATGTCTTTTGAGAACATATAACAGAGCATTATAAATTTGCAAATGACCTGTGGCCAAGTACTTGTGGAAAATACTGCCACAGAGCATTCTACCACTTACTTGAAAGATGGTGAAAAGGGAACATGGACAAATTACAGCAAATAATAATTCATCCATAAGACTTTTCTGATACCAATTAGCTGAATATTAAATCATTATTGAAATGTTGCCATATTGCACAGCATTACTTCATAAACTGCATGTGTTTGAGGAAATTTTATAATTTTATTGTGCAGTTGTCCTTGGTATTTCAAAAACTGGGAATTTTAACTTTACATATGACTCTTGTTATAAACATGCTTACCACTTACTCTTGGAGCTAAAAGCAGCAGACCTTTAACAACTTGTATTTTTTACCCCCAGCAATGCATCTATTTGGCCTCAACTGGCAGTTACAGCAGACTGAAAATGACACATTCGAGAATGGAAAAGTGAATTCTGATACCATGCCAACAAACACTGTATCATTACCTTCTGGCGACAATGGTAAGAGAAAGAATTATGTATCCTGTGTTTTTCTTTTAACATTGCTTTTCCATAAACTGATTTTTACCCATGCTTACATCCAGTTTATATAGGAGAAAGAGAAGGTTTAGAAATTATGGGTATCATGTTTTTATGAGTGATTTTTATTAACTTACTCGAAAGGTTGGAAATTCACATTTTTATCATAGGAATAGTATGATTTTCTGCCTTCTGATTTCATGGGTAGGCTTTTCTGCCTTTGCCTCCTGAAAGTATCTATTGAGATTTATTTTTAGTCTAAAATAGATTATAGTCCTATAAGTGACCTCTTATATTACCTTGGGTATATTAAGTTTTCTTGATTCAACTTGTATGTGATGTTGGAATACTATATTAATTTTATTATAAAAGCTTTTAAATGCAAAACACATTAAAGTATTATAATTTATTGACCTTTCCTCTGGTTGCCCTATCTCTAAACCTTTAAGAGTTTGCATTTTGGGATACCACAGAATTTTAAATCAATTGATTCTGAATTTGAAAATGGACTTTAAGTGGCTAGAGAATGCTGTGTGTTTCATTTGTCCATATAAACACCCAAAAAATACAAACAGGCATATGTATATTTATAATATATTATATATATATATACTTGTTTATTATTTATGTATATGTAGATACATATACATATATATATATATACATGTCTTGGCATTGATATCTTTAGATGTTTTGCAAAATATGCTAATACTTTGTATCTCAAAGCAGTCTAATCAATGTATCTTCCTCGTTAACTGATAAATTGTTTGCCTTTAAGAATTCTTTAGCCCTTCTTCCTCTTTGTTTCTTTTTACCTAGTGCATTTATATTTTACTTTGACATCAATTATGTCCATCTCATGTGGCTAGTTTCTTTACAAGAAACTAGTACATATTTAAAGAACATATTGCTACTATTTTACATGTACTATTTTACTATGACTAATGCTTTTTAACATTTTTTTCTTCTTTGCCTTCCCATCATTTATTTTAACAATTATACTTGATGATACTTCCCTGCCTCCTTAGAGAGTTTGTGGAATTTTATAAGACATTAGACTTTCACAATAATAATGAATGCCTCCCCAATGGAGCCTTTTCGTACAAAGTTCTACATGTTCTAAAAGAACTATAAGCTGGTGACTGACATGTCACCACAGCTTAAGCAGACAAGGGCAGTCACTGTGCAGTGAGTTCATAGAGGTGAAGAAAAGCTTTCATAATTGAAATGACAGGTGAGAAATTTCAATTAAGTAAACATTAATTACCTTAAACATTTATTTGATTTTATACATTGATGACACACATATGAACAAATCAAGTAAATATACAGAAATCAGGAATGTTAATTTTGTTTATATTGATGGATAATCAGACTATCAAAGTAGTTGATTCCTATAGAAATGCTTAGATGGCGCTTATTAACTATGCATGTAGAGAACTTTCTTACTGACTGAAGAAATTGTAGTTATGTTAAAGAGATATATAACTTATTGTGGACATTTTGCTTATTTTACAATACCCAAACCTTTTATTATGATTACAATGAACATAGAGTATGGCTGATTAGTTTCACAGTACTCTGAAAGCATGATATTGAGAAAGCTGGGGATTCAGAGATGCTCCCCTAGCCTGGTCTCTGGGTCCTGGTATTTTGCCAGGAAATATGTCTGTTCACATCAGCATCCCTCAGCTCACATAAGCCCATATTCAAATCCTCACTCTTTCTCCTATTTACTTAGTAGCCTCAGGCAAAGTGTGTAGTATTTTAGATTTGCAAGAGAAGTTTGGGGCAACCCTGGAATGGACAGCCTAGCATCATATCAGCTCCAGAGGATTAGAATATACACATGAACATGGCTTCAGAAGTCTCTATAAAACTGGAGTCCTCTGAAACCATGACTTTTAAACTATTGACCGTGACTGCAGTAAGACATCCATGTCACATTAAAGCCAACATGGATATACAATATGGATATATCTGAAATAATCCTTGTTATTTTATAAAATGTACCTTAGTGTTTGCTATACTATTTGATTATATTTCTAATTTTTTTCTTCTTTTTAATTTTGAATTTTATTTATTCTAATTTGTTATACATGACAGCAGAATGTATTATATTTCCCATTTTTAACAAATACTAGTTACAGCTCACTAAAGTAATTCCAAAGTTTACAAAGAACAACAGTTTTATCCCCCTTCTCTCAGGTGGCGGAAGTTCTCCTGTATGATCATAGGCTGTACTGTATACAGTTGGTGCGTGTCTGTCCAGCAACTACATGTACATATATTAAAAAGTACCTTCATCCTAGCTGTGTTAAAAAAAAAAGTCTCTCATATAAAGGATAATTAACAGCCCAGAATCAGTTAAATATACTAGAGAACTGATCCTTTAACCTGTCAACTTTTGTAGAAATTTCTCTTCCTTTAAAGAAGGCTCTGTCTGGACTCAGAGCTTGTCCAAACTGTGACCTAAACAACAATCATTTGTCTGCTTCATTATTTCTCCCATAACCTAAATTACCAGGAGATCTTTTTTCCATTTTTCCTGGTCAAGTGTCCTATTTCTTAAATACTTATGGAACTGAGTCATAGAGGAGCAGAAAGGGACTTTATTTGCAAGTAAAATCTGCTGCTTTGAGAACTGCATGATGAACTTGCCATGTCTATGCACCATCCCATGCTACTTTCACTCTATAAACTGTCCAGGGAAGCAGATCACATCATGTTGTCTCTTTAGAATAATTTCAGATTACAACCCTCTTGAAAGCCTGAGAATTCTGAACAAAACTCACTAGGAGAATTAACTGTGTTAAGCATAATGAGAAAATTACTTCGCAGCTTCTAAATGCAATCCTTGTATTTGTGTAGTGCTATTTTATTCTTATTTTGTAAATATAATTCTAAGAAACAATCATTGTACTAATGGTTCATTGAACTCCCTGCTTGCCTTTAAGTTAATATGGAACCAAAGCTTCTAAATGGTAGTTAGTATCTAAAAGAAGAATTTATCTTATACGCCGTGATCCTTTATTGATTATTCCTGAGACCTTCTTTGACTACATATTTTAGAGATGAGGTATCATAAGTGTATGGTCTCGGGCAAAACTGATGGATATGGACAAAGTGAATAAATAGATAAGAATAAAGTTTGGAGCTCAAATAGTCTTCCTAGAAACTAAAATTATTCCCCTGGACCAAAGAATTCATTTAGCTTAATGTACTGGAAAAAATCACACAGGCTTATACTCAAATTCTAGCTCCTTCCTTTATTTACTCTGTAACCTTGAACAAGTTACTCAACCTCTTTGAGCCTCAATTTCCTCACATGTAAAGAGGGAATAGTAGTACCTATCTCTTGTCTCACCAGCTTTTATAGTCTGGCAATCCAACTATATTTCCCATGTAGGGTTCTCTGCCCCATACGTAACTTATAGCCCTCTCTCAGCAAATGACTTTGGATTCTGTTGAATAGAAAAATAAAAGAAGTAGCTCCCTTGATTTCTGTAAACAAATATCCATTCCTGTATGTACGTGGATCTATCCTTTCACTATTTTCTCCCCTACTCAAGGCTATTTGTTCCAAGATTCTCTTAATCTCATTCAGTATTTTTAAAACTCCCCCCATCTGCTGACCCTCTCCAGTCACCATTTGAACTTTCCAGGGTTTCTCATGTTTTAGGAAGAAAAAAAAAAAAATCTCCCTTTACTGCCTCCTACTCCAACTCCATCAAGTCTTGCTCTTCTTTCTTACAGACAGTTTCATGAACACAGTGTGTTTATTCCCTATACCCACCTGTTTAACCTTCCACATATTGCTATGCCAGTCTGGTTTCTGCAGTACTCCTTCTTATGACTGTCCTCTGTCACCACCACTTTTTGAAACTGATATCTTCCAGGGTTATCCATTGCCATGTCAATAGCACCAAGAAATAATTTTCACTCTTTATCATATTTGAGTTCTTGATAGCATTTAAAAGTTAACCAATTCTTCCTAATTGAGGTGTTCTTTTCTCTGAGCTTCTGTAATATCACATTCACTGTAACTTCCTAACAATTTTGGTAGGACCATCTCAGTTTGTTTAGTTGGTTCATCTCCCTCTACCTGATCCCTAAACATTACTCTTTCTCGGGACTCTACTCTTTCATAGGTTCTCTCATCATCTCTCCTGACACTCTATGTGCCATAGACTCCAAGATCAATAAGTCCAGCCTAGATTACTCTCCTTAGCTCCAGAAATCAACCCATAAAATCTATCCAAGTTTCTTTGGAACATCTCCACTTGAGTATCTTCCAAGCATCTCAAACTTCATGTGTCTAAAACTGAACCCATCACTTACTTTGGATGTCTATTACTGTATAACAAATCATACCGAAAACTTAGTAGTTTACAAAAACAATTTATCATCTCTCATAATTCTGTCAGTTAACTGGGCAAGTTCTTGCATTCTTATTTGGGACTCCCATGCAATTACTTCCAGATGTCAGCTGGGGCTATCTGAGGCTCCATTGATCTAGAAGTCCATGGAGGCTCATCTACATGCCTGGCCTTTGATGCCGTTTGTAGATTCAAGCTTAGCTCTGCTGTGGATGTCCTCTAGAGGACCTAAACGTGACTTCTCATGTGGCTTGGGCTTCTCAGAATGCACCAGCTGATTCTGAAGAGAAGCATCCCAAAAGAGAACTTCTGAGACATCAAAAGAAGCTATGATAGGGCTTCTTGTGACCTAGCATCAGATATTCTGAAACATCACTCTCATCACATCCTATTGGTCAAGAAGTCAAGGACAGTCAACCCAGCTTCATGGTAAGGGGCGGTCAGCTCCCTCTCCTAATTTGGAAAATGGAGGAACACATAGCTTAAGGGCATTTTGGATGGTAGATATTGTTGTGGCCATCTTCATAAAACATTACTGCCACATCATCTCTCTTTCCAACTGTGCCTCTCTCTCAGGGATTTCTAGATCAGGAAATGACATTGTTATTGACCTAATTAACTGGTCTGGAAATTTAGGAGTCATTCCTGACTCCTCCTACTATCTCAACTCTCATATTTAATCAATCACTAAGTCCTGACAAATGTAACTTCATTATCTCTTTTGAGTCCTATCATTTTTCACCTGAATTATTGCAGCCAATTATCTGTACTGTCTCCAATCTTGCTCAATTTTTTATTCTTCACACACAAATCTGAAATAAAAATACCTCACCAAACCCCTTGG